>NC_138182.1:172318581-172504801 GCF_964194105.1 Spermophilus citellus | reverse complement strand
ATAGCATTTAGTTCATATCTATGATCAGCATATTTGTTGATTTGAATATAAGATGAGGGGATTTCCCATTAAAGTTGGTAAATTTTTTCCTCTTCATGGCTATAATCTTTATACAGGCAGCCATTTTGGTCAATATGTATTACTACATAAGTGCCATTCCAGCTCTACATTATTCCTCCCAAAACAGGAAAAAAAAAACTTTTTGGAGGAGAAACCTGAAAAAATAGAATGAAATAAGTCAGAATAGAATAGATGAGAATAGAACAGAAATTTCCTTTGTATTTATAATTTGGCTACCTAACATCAATTTTCCTTTTCTTAATAGCTCTCTAAATTCTTTGGATGTGATCTCTGCCCATTCTTCTCATCATTGTGATTTGTGTAGGGCATAATTGACTTAAACTATTTTCTGGGCCATAATGAATAGCTTCAGATGGGTATGTAACCCAATCAGAGGCAGTGGGATGGCAATAAATAAATGTGGGGGTTTATACTGGAACCTTCCCACATTGGAGGAACTAGGGATTCATTCAGAGTGACTCTGACTTGCCTTTTCTATGGCACCACTATCTGGGGACTCACCCTGCTTGATCAGGTACTGTGGGATCACATATAATATCGCATAGTTGGAGGCTCAGTCAGTGGACTCATGACCATGGATCTACTGAACCATCACATGCTATAGCCTAGAAGCTGCTGGTTTGATAGAGTGTTAGAATTGCCTGGTAAAAAGGCCATACTTTACAAGGATCCAGTGTCATACCTCAGGACACATGTATACTTAGAATTTTTGTGGTACTCCTCTATAGTAGGAAGATTACAAGGGTCTGGGTGCCAAAGATGAAAAGAAGAGTGGTTTCACTTGCATTATTCTCAGTGATTTTATGAGATTCATAGTTTACAACCATTGCCCCTAGTTAGAGAAAAATTTCCACACTCCCAAAAGAAACTCCATACCCATTAGTAGTAACTCTCTAACTCCCCTCCCTGCCCCCATTCCCTGGCAATCAATAACATGCTTTCTATCTCTATAGATTATCTGGATATTTCCTGTAAATGAATTATGCAATGTGATATGTCTTCTTTTCTTCAGCACAATGTTTCCAAAATTTATTTGTGCTAAAGCATGTATCGTACTTTGTTACTTTTATTTTTTAATACCTTTATTTGCTTATTAATTTATTTTTATGTGGTGCTGAGGATCAAACCCAGTGCCTCACATGTGGGAGGCAAGTGCTCTATCGCTGAGCCACAACCCCAGCCCCATTTTGTTACTTTTTATGGTAGAATAATACTCACTTGTACAGATACACACTTCCCCCACAGTACTGTGGCTTGAATCAGGGCCTTGTGTATTCTAAGCAAGTGCTCTACCTTGAGGCTCCATCCAAGTTCATTTTAAAATTTTATTTTGAGAAAGGGTTTTTCTAAGTTGTTCAGGCTGCCCTTGAACTTGCAATCTTCCTGCCTCAGCTTCTCTAGTAGCTGGGATAACTGGCATGCACGAAAATGCCCAGCCAGATATAACATATTTTAAAAAAATCCATCTGTTAATGAACATTCAGATTGTTTCCATTTATTCTCTTTTAAATGAATAATACAGTGTAAGTTTTTGTGTTAGGCAAACGTGATAACCACTACACTACGGAAACCGAGCTAAGTGTAAGTTTTTGTGAAGACATAAGTTTTCAAATTTTTGGTATATACCTACAAAGAGAATTACTGGATCATGTGGTTACTTTAACTTTTTGAGGAATTAATAAACTGTTTTTAAAACAAATGTTACAAAACATTTTATTTATTTTTTTATGGCCTGTCAAATATTTACTCCATAGTCATCATCTACAGAAGAATTTGGCTGATTTGTACCCAGTGATTCCTTATGCATGCCACAAGGGTTTCTTAAAAATGACATTATATGCAGACTTATACACAGATCCACCAGTGATTCTCCATCCCCCCAAGGGAATTATTGACTTAAAGCAAGATAACTGAGGTTTCATGTCTTTAGTTGCCTTGTCATAATCCCAAATATACATTTCAGGGGTTTTGTTTTCAAAGACATTTTCCTTGAATATGTGCACTATGGTTAAAATTAAAAACAAATAAAAAAACCAAAACAATTGTTCAAAGGAGATGGTCCTCCCTACTCCATGTGAGAGACTTTATTAAGCTGAGGCATAGTGAAGGCTAAGTGGCTCTGGACACCATAGGGGGATGGCCCGCCATGGCACCCCCAGCACAGTTGCAAAGGGCTCTCCTTGACTGTTCAAAAGGAGGATGAAGAAGAAAATAGAAAAAACAAAACCCCAAATGCCAAAGAAATTTCAGTGGGACGAAGTTCCTCCACCACTTAGAGAACATCTGTGCAGCTGTTGTTTGTACAAGCTGGGCCACCATGGTATGGAGATCCTGGGACAGGCCTCTTCTGCCAGGTAGATGGCCCCTCGCAGCACCTCCTGGGACCATAGGTTCCCTCCGAATGCGGGCTCTTCTTCAGCTCTGCAGAGGAGAGATAATTGTTGATAAACCCTGAGAGAAAGGCTTCCTTGGGATGTCTTACATTATTTTTGCAATAATACTTACATCAGTTGATAAACCCTGAGGGAAAGGCTTCCTTGAGATGTCTTGCGTCTTTTCAAACCAGTTGGCTAAAGAGCTCCATTCTCAAGATTCTGAGATCCAGTTTCTGGAGTCACTACCTACCGATGTCTGGCTGCCTATTTCCGCTTTGGAGTCCTCAGAGCTGGAGTCGGCCTGGCTCTACTCAGCCTTCCACCCCTTGTACCTGTCAATGAGCTCCATCAAATAGGATGTTTACTTTGCATTGTGCATTATAAATTTGTGCTTCAGCAGCTCCTTAACAGTGGGTCTAAAGCTTTCCTCCTTGTTCAAACAGCCCTCCACAAACTCCTTGAGGGGTGTGCTATAGTTTCCTTCTAGAATTGGAATAAGGAATAAAATGTTCATGGTCTGCAGCTCAGAATGAAGTGACTCCCTTTTGCCAGTTCTTTAACTGTTGTACCTGTGACCAGATGTCCGCCTTCGAGTTGTACGCTGTTTAATGACCTTGGCGCCAACCAGAAGGGGATGCCCACAAAGGTATCCGCTGTTTCTGGGTATCTGTGAGCTGGCCTGCCACTCCAAAGTCAGCCAACTTCAGCTCTCCTTGCTGAGAGCAGCACATTGGCAGTTTGATGTCTTTATGGATTTTCTTCTCTGAATGCAGATAATCAAGTCCTTTCAGATTTTCTCTTAATATATATGGTAGCAATCTGAGTTTCATCTGAAGGGCCAGGTTCTAATAGATTCAATGTGGAGTCTCCACCAAGATATTCCACTATTATCCACAATTTAGTATGGTTTCAGAGGTCTCAGTCCATAAGCAGCTGACTCCATTTTTCTGCATCCAAGGTGAGGCAGAACATCATGGCAGAATGGGGAAGGGCATGGTGGAGGAAAGCAGCTCAAGATATGGCAATCAGCAAGCAGAGAGAACATTTTATTTTTTTGTAATTGACTTAGGCCTTACTTATGTTGTATGTGGTCAGACAATGTTATCAGTTCTTTGGATCTTGTTTTATGATATGATGAAGAAATTATTTTTGCAAATGTTAGGTGTCTATTTGAGAAGAATGTGTATTTTCTTTTTTTAATTTTTAAAAATATTTTTTAGTTATAGATGGATGCAATATCTTTATTTCATTTATTCATTTTTATGTGGTGCTGAGGATTGAACCCATTTGCCTCACATGTGCAAGTCAAGTGCTCTGCCACTGAGCCACAACCTCAGCCCCGAATGTGTATTTTCTAATTATGCATATAAAGGTCTGTATATATTCACTAGATCATAATTATATTCATCACTGATATTTCTTCTACTTAAATTAACAGTAATTAGGAGAGGTTGTTTGTAGATTTGCCAGCTTTTCCCTAAGTTTCATCAATTTTACTTTACATAGTTTTTTTATTAATTACACATAAATTTAGAATGCAGTATATTTCTTGTGAATTGAATCTTTTAGCAAGATCTTGTGTCTTGTAGAAAACATAGGGATAGAAGGAACATACATCTATTCAACTTAGTCCTTAAAACTCTAACCAGAGCAATTAGGCAAAATAAAGAAATGAAAGAGATATGAATAGGAAAAGAAGACCTCAAATTATCTCTGTTTGCTTAAGACATGATTCTAAATATAGAATAACCAAAAAACTCCTTTATAAAACTCATAAATGAATTTAGCAAAGTAGCAGGATCCAAAATTAGCACCCAGAAATCAATTGTGTTCCTGTACTCCAATGATGAATCAACTGAAAAAGTAATTAGGAAAACCATCCCATTCACAATAGTCTCAAAAAAATAAATACTTGGGAATTCAATAAAAAAAAGAGGTGAAGAATCTCTACAATTAAAACTACAGAACCCTAAAGAAAGAAATTGAAGACCTTAGAAGATGGAAAGACCTCCCATATTCTTGGATAGGCAGACTTAATATTGTCAACAAGGCCATATTACCAAAAGCACTATACAGATTCAATGCAATTCCTATCAAAATTCCAATGGAATTCTTTATAGAGATAGAAAAAGCAGTCTTGAAATTCATCTGGAAAAAATAAGAGACCCAGAATAGCCAAGGCAATACTTAGCAAGAAAAGTAAAGCAGGAGGCATCACAATAACAGGCTTGAAATTATACTATAGAGCTATCTTAACAAAACCAGCATGGTATTGGCCTATACATATGTTTACATTTTTTTTTTAAAGAGAGAGTGAGAGATGGGAGAGAGAGAGAGAGAGAGAGAGAGAGAGAGAGAGAGAGAGAGAGAGAGAGAGAGAGAGAGAGAGAGAATTTTTTAATATTTATTTTTTAGTTTTCGGCAGACACAACATCTTTGTATGTGGTGCTGAGGATCGAACCTGGGCCGCACGCATGCCAGGCGAGCGCACTACCGCTTGAGCCACATCCCCAGCCCCATGTTTACATTTTTATTTATTTTTTTGAGATGGGGTCTTGCTGTGTTGCCCAGGCTGACCTCCAACTCCTGAGCTCAATTGATCCTCCCACCTCTGCTTCCCAAGTAGCTGGGATTACAGGTGTATGCCACCTTATTTCAGTGCTTTTTAAAAATTTATTTCTTTTATTTCAAAAGATTATTCTAAGATCATTCTCCATCATGAAGTGTATTTTTTTTTTTTTAGAAATTCTTTCTGCTGGTTCCTTGATAGGAATCTACATCTTCTCATTTATAAAAACAAATCTTTATTTTACCCTCCTTGGTATGTAGAGAGTTCCTGTGGGTGTACATTTCTTTCTTGGATTAGTATTGAGAGGTCTGCTAAAATTCTGATTGTCATGCCTTTGAAGATAACCTATTGGATCTCATTTTGTTTCCTCTTTTGCATTTTCTTTACCCTCTTCTTTTGGGATTCTAATTAGATGTATAATAGAGCTTCTCATTTTCTCTTTCACTTCAATTAATATTTATTTTGTATTATTCCATCTCATCTCTTTTTGTTATATAAATAATGTTTTTTTTTTCATATATCCATTATGGTTAATTATTTTTCTCTCTTACAATGTATAATCTGCTGTTTGTAGTTTGAGTTTTTTTTTAAAATTCAACAATTCTAAATTTTTTATTTCTAAAGTCTACATTTATTTCATTTTTGAATTTGTTTGAATTGTTCCTAATATCTATTTGTGGTATATATCCTTAATTTATCAAATTATTACCTTGGTGGTAGGTCTTTATTCTATCCTTCTTATTTTAACCACTGCATTACTTGAGAAAAAAAAAACCTAACATTTTTGGTTTTGTCACTGTCTCTCAGTCATATTGAATTGCTTTCTTTGGTTAGAATCTTGAATTGAAAGCTCATGACTCAATTTTATTCAGTAGGGGTCCCTTTTTTCCAGTTTGGTGACTGAGAAAGATTTTCTCAAGATTTTTTTTTTTTTTTTTGCCTCTCTCAGTAGCTAGGGATAGTCATCAACCTTGGTACCTTATCAAGCACCCTTAATGGTGCCACCCTACACCCCCTTGCCTACCTCCTTGCTAAAATCAGGATCGATTTTTCAAGATTAATTTTTCAGGTGGTACTAAGTATGCTTATCTTTTCCTGCTGTGTATTGTTTTGGCTCTGGCACTGGGTCTAGTTCATTTAATGTTTCCTTTTTGAAGGAGAGGTATCTTTGGAAAGAAGTGGTATCTCAAATCAGATATTATTATTATTATTTTTTGTAATTCAAGAGTCTCCCAGAGTACCAAGACAGTTCTAATGTCAAAAGCAGAACCTCTAACACCCAGTTAACATACTTCTTTTCTAATTGCCAACACCAGCTTCTGTTAGTAATGCCTAAAAAGTATGAAATGGGTACAGTTCACTATATATATATATATATATATATATATATATATATATATATATATATATATATAAAAATTAGTTTTTGATGGACACTTATTTATTTATTCATATGCAGGGCTGAGAATTGAACCCAGTGCCCCACACATGCTAGGCAAGTGTGCCACCACTGAGCCACCACTCCAGCCCCAAGATCATTGTTTTTTTTTATACTGAGATTAAAGTAGTTCCGCATTCACACAATTATAGTTGGAATTTTTAAAAATTCTCATAATCACAAAAGAATTCCAGTCCAATGAATTCTCTCCTTATGTATAATATGGACTAAGATAAAACATCGTCTGTTGAATCCCTGTAAGTAGAAATTTGCTAGAAATTATCTGTTTCATCTGGATATTGGGTTGCTTTTCATTTGAAGAAGTAAGTCAATGACAAATATTTGCAAAAAGATAAGAATTGCATTTTTGGTTGGTAGGATTGCAAATATTCATCTTTCAGCTGTCCTCTTTCAAACTTTGTTGTCTTTTTTTTTTAATATTTATTTTTTAGTTATTGGCAGACACAACATCTTTGTTTGTATGTGGTGCTGAGGATCGAACCCGGGCTGCACGCATGCCAGGCAAGCGCGCTACCACTTGAGCCACATCCCCAGCCCAAAAACTTTGTTGTCTTTATGTAATTGCAAACATTACCTTTCTGAAGACTTTTACCAACTTTTATAACATTATTATTAACTATTATATTTGATTAGGGCTGCCAGCTTCCAGGATTTATGAAAAGTGGTTACTGAAAAAGAAGAAGAAATATGGAAGTGTCTTTACTTAACATTAGTTCATTCAGTATTTAGTAAGTACCCACTTCATACTGGAATAGTACTGAAGGTTACAAATGAGAAGAAAGATGGTCCCTTTTTCTTGGGGCTTTCAGCTTATTATGATTATTGGGGGTAGGGAGCAGATACAACATTGACCAAATGATCACACAAATAAGTGAAAAGCTTTAACTATGTTAATTGAAAGAAGGGAGAGTGACAGGAAGCTATAAGGATGTATGATGGTGAACTTGATCCAGGCAGGGAGGATGGGAAATCTTCCCTGTGGAAATGGCAACTGAGTTGGCAGCTGAAGGATGAACAGGAGCTTACCAAATGAAGTGAAAATGTGAGCAAATATGGGACAAAGAAACCATCAATAATCAGGAACAGGGCTCAAGTCAGAAACTGAAAGAACTTGAGTGTCAGGAGCCAAGAAGGCCATCAGATGATGAGATGAGGCTGGAGAGTTAGTCAGGACCAGGCTGTGCAGAGTTTTGAATTTTTCTTAAGAATACCAGGTAATTGGGGGCTGGGGATGTGGCTCAAGCGGTAGCGCGCTCGCCTGGCATGCGTGCGGCCTGGGGTTCGATCCTCAGCACCACATACCAACAAAGATGTTGTGTCCGCGGAAAACTAAAAAATAAATATTAAAAATTCTCTCTCTCTCTCTCTCTCTCTCTCTCTCTCCTCACTCTCTCTTAAAAAAAAAAGAATACCAGGTAATTATGCAGATATTCAAACCTTTAGTGAGTATACATTTGCATTTAGAAAAGCCTGGAGAATAGATTTAAAAGAACAAAAGTGGATGTAGGTAGAGGAGTCAGGAGGCTATTGAAGTAGTGAAGGTGCTTGACCTACTCACCCTAGACCAGCGTGTCCTATAATTGTCAACTAGGTTTTAAAAAATCCATGCTTCCCAAATAAGATTTTTAGACTCTTTTAACTGATCCTAACTGTAAAATATCTTCAAAAAATTTTCACCATGAATCACCATTGATTCAAAAATTTGAGTTTTGTTAAAACAATAGAGCAGTTTTGCTGGTTCTGCTTTACCTGATCAAGTACACAAAGTGTCCTTCATCTCTTTGCTTTCTAATTAGTCTGTCTCCAGTGACCACATTCACTTCCAGCAACCACACACCAGCCTTTTCATTGTCCTTTGCAGACTTCAGCTGTATGCCTGTTCAACATTGACCTTCACTGTGTCAAGAGAACATTCTCACCACTTACTTCACTTGTCAATTGTTCTCAACAATCAGGGAAGTTTGACTTTCAACAAATGTATGAATTAAGTGTATAAATGGGTCTGATCATATTTCTTTGACTTGAAGACACTTTTGATATAGTATTCATCATCATTTTTTTAAAAAAAGAACTGCCTATTAAACTATTATGCTGCTTTGTAATCACTTAAGATTTTTATTTCAGATTTATTGAAAGGGCTGTTAGACTTACTTCTGTTCTAATAACTTTTAATACCTTCAGCATTGACATTATAATTCTAAGGCATGTTAAAGAGCCCTGAGTTTGTGTCAGCATTTCCTACTTGACTAGATTTGGTTTTGTATTTTTATTGTTTGAGTTGCATGACACTCTCACACAATTTTTTTTTCTCACTCATACAATTTCATGGATCTAGTCTCAGGGATTTGTTAATTTTCCTTATTTTTAATGTATACATTACTTACCATATGGTAGAGCTTTTGTATTTACTTATATCAAGAATAAAATGTAGCACACTTGCTATATGCTCTTATGACAATCCTTCCCTAGGCATGTATTTTCAGGAAAATATAGAGTGTGATCATTACTCCCATGGCAATTATCCACTGCGCAAACATTAAATATGTGCCTCATTGTTCTATTTCTGTGCTATTCCACACCTATCATAATTTTTGAGTCAATGCTGATTCATGGTAAAATCTTTTTGAAGATATTTTACAGTTAGGATGAGAAGTCCCAGCCCTGTGTATAACTTAATTGAAAGGCTGATAATATGAGGAGCAGTGACCATTTTTTTGCACCCACAGGTGAAGACCACTATACTGGTTGTTACCTGACCAAAAGGATTTTAAGAACTCATTGATTTTTTTAAAATTAATATACTTGGGTTTTTAGAGTAGCTTTAGATTTACAGTTAACTTTAGCAGCAAGTAAAAGTGTTCCCATCTATCCCCTGACCCCACATATTAAAAAAACTCCCCCATTATTGACATCCTGCATGAGGGTGGTACTTTTTTATCATCAATAAGGTTACATTGATATATCATTATCCAGGGTCAATAATTTACCTCAGGACTTACTCCTGGTGTACATTGTACAGGTTTGGACAAATATATAACTTGTATCCATCATTACAATATCATGCAGCATAATTTCTCTGCCCCCAAAAGTTCTCTGTGCTCTGCTCCTATATCCCTCCTTACTTTTTAACATCTGAAAACCACTAATCCTTTTACTGTCTTTATGGTTTTGCCTTTTTAAGAATGTCATATATTTGGGATAGCACAGGCTATAATATTAAATTGCTTTCTTGCATTCTTTTAGTAGTTTGCATTTAAGTTTCTACCATGTCTTATCACGGCCTGATACCTCATTTCTCTTCAGAACTACATAATATTCCATTATCTGCATGTATGAGTTTATTTGTCATTCACCTTCTGAAAGTCATCTTGGCTAATTCCAAGTTTTGGCAATTATGAGCAAAACTGCAATTAACATCTATGTACAGGTCTCTCTTTGGACATACATTTTCAACAACTTTGGGTAATATTAAGGAGTGCAGTTGTTGGGTCATACATTTAGTTTTCACGTATGCTTAGTTTTGTAAGAAACTGCCAGAATATCTTCCAAAATGGCAGAACCATTCTGCAGTCACACCAGGAATGAATGAAGGTTCTTGATGCTGCAAATCCTTGGTAGCATTTGGTATTTCCAGTGTTATGAATTTTGGCCATTTTAATGAGTATATAGTAGTCTTTCATCATTGTTTTAATTTGCAGTGTTCAGATGTCTGTTCAGGTCATTTCTCCATTTTATTCTCTCCTTCCTTCTCTCTCTTTTTTTTATGTTGGAGATTGAACCCTGGGCCTTACACATGCAAGGCACGTGATCCACCACTGAGACACATTCCTAGCATTTGTCCATTTACTTACTGTTGCATTTTAAGAATTCTTCATATATTTTGGATTCTACCCAAAAACTATCCAAAAAATTTTATTCAGGCATTTTGGAGAAAACATTTTCTTTAAGTCTGTGTCTTGTTTTCTCATTCTCTTGAAAATCCCACTGATTTTAGGCCGTAATTTCAAATAGGTTATTTTAGATTTTCATAGAAATATAAAAACATTTGCATTTTAGAATAAGTAAACTAAGTTAATTTATTCAAATTTCTTGAAAAGGAAAGGTAACCAAGAGGGAAGATTTAAGATTTGGTTTATCATGGAAACTAAGTGACATGAAACTGAATATAATAACAGTTGAACCCCCAAATTGTTATTCTGGAATGATAAATAACATATAATATGAAGAAATGTAATAGGAATAAACGCAAAACCCTGCTAGGCACAAACAAAACAAAGCAAAACAAAACAAAATAACTCTCAGTGTATAAGATAGGGCAGAAACAATTTATTATGCATTTGTATAGAAAGTGTTATTAAAAATTGGCTATCAACCAACAACATGAAGAAACTGCCAAACAGAAAGGAAGACAGAAGGATTTCATATCATGTGGTTGTCTAAGTCACAAAATGAAAAAATTCTCATTGAATCAAAGTTATTCTAAGAATCGAAAATTTGCCATAAAGAAAAACAATGCCCTTAGGGGTGAGGCTAAATAAAACCCCACATATCTTTAACCTCTCAAATCATACTTGGCCCTCACTCTAAAAAGTATTGAATTTATGATCCACAAATACCCAGATTCAGATTTCTCATTTCATGTTTACTGTGGGGCATGTGTTCACAGAGTGGGCAGTATCCCTTTTTTATTTTTGCTGAAATGTATAGTAGAATTATTATAATTTAACTTCACATATGATATAGCTCTACTGTAATCTTAGACGTAATTGAGAAGAGAAATATTTCACAGGTCATGGGAGGCCCCTCCGATCTTCTATGCTAGTCACTCTATGTCTGGAACATCCTGTCTAGTCCTATATGACACATTTACAAAGAGTTGTTGACAAATGTATACAGAGCAGTGTTACTCTCAAAGAATTGTTCTGGTCACATACCACCTTGTTCTATTAAGAAGACGAATGCCTAGCTTGGAAAAGGCAGCTTGCAAGCTGTCTTTAAACATTTGAAAGACTGTCTAGTGGAAGATGGATTAGATTTAAGATGTGTCCCCCTGAAGTCAATATAATACTCCACATGTGGTCAACTAGTAGAGAGCTCAGTGGGAAGATAACCTTCCTTTTTCTTTGTGACTGGAAACATAAACCAGAGATTGAAGTTGTTTTATGGCAGATACATCACATAATTGGCTCATGTCACACTTTGAATCAACAAAAAGTCAAATTTTTTCCAGAAAATCTGTTTTCAAGACAGATCTGCCCAGTTCTGTGAAGGAAAAGTTAAATTTTGCACCTTAGTTAAGAGCTCATATTTCTCCTTATTAAATGAAAAAATTTTTTAGCTTTGATCTTCAACTTTACTTTGATGAAGGGTAGTAGTAATGTTTTGCTTTGCAATAATAATTGTCTATATTGCTTTCAGGTTTAGCTTTATTTTTAAAATTTTTTTTAGTTGTAGTCAGACACAATACCTTTATTTTATTTATTTACTTTTATATGGTGCTGAGGATCTAACCCAATGCCTTGCACGTGCTAGGTGAGCACTCTACTGCTGAGCCACAACCCCAGCCCATTTGGTTTAGCTTTTTGTAATCTACAAACAAGTTATATTTGTTCTGTACTTCTCATCCAAAGTGCTAAAGAGAAATGTTGGACAAGATGGGACTACATGCAAAATAATGAAGGACTCCACTGAAAGTGCCCTGTAATTTGATATATATATCATATAATATATACCAAATTATGATATATATAAAATTACAGGGCAACATATAAATTAACCTTGTTCTCCATTTGTCTATTAAAGTATCACAAAATTAAGTTGCACCATTTTTATGCCCTTTTCTTAAAAAAACAAATGAGGAGTATGATCAAAAATTAAATTAGTCTTGTTTGTCATGAGTTATTCTTAGTACAACTGTGTTGGCTAATTTTGATTGTTTCCTAAATTCTTTCAAATTGTTTCTTATATTAAAATTATTTTTTACTGCTAGACAGTGTAAAATTAGTTTTATATTTCTGGAATTTATCTTTATCTCTCTTCCGATAATTGGTATGTTTTCCTATTTCCCATTCTCTGGCATCACTCCCAGTTTCTGTGATTCCTCAAGAATCTCCAACAGACTTTGCATGAATGCACCTGCAGGGCCTTTCAGTTACCACAGCTGTCTGAGTGTAGGCACCTAAACCTAATCAGAACAGCTTAATTATTACAGTGATCATGCATGGAGGTTAATTTGTAGAGTCAGTGGGAAAAATGAAAATTGAGTAGAGCCAAAAATATTCTTGAAATCCTTTAATTTGCCCATATGGAACATGATTTTGGTGTTCAATTTTATATGCATATATAATGTACATAATAATGGATATATAATGTACATAATAATATGCACTATGAAATAAAGGGTTTCTATTAAAAAAAGAAACTACCACAGTGCACTCACTATGTGGGCACACAGAGCCAAGACTCACCAAGGGGCAGCAGGCTCAAGCATTTCAAGTCAGGAAAACCGCTGAGCTTGAAGTGAATTGAATGAATGAATATGGGCAGGTCTGCCCACTTTTAATTTATCTGAGTTCACATAGTTGCATTCCCATGAATAATATACTGCCTAATGCAATTCCAGTGTAACTTGCTCTCCATTTTGGGCTTTATTTCTTTCTCAAGCATACTTACATACTTTATTCTTCTCTGATGGAGTAGTGCGTGCAACAAATCTCAAAGGGTAGAAAATCAGAATATTAGGTAACCTTGAGTCAAAAACAAACAACAGCCCCCCCCCCAAAAAAAATCAACCCCGAACCAAACAAATAAAAAACAAAACAGAAAAAATAACAACAACAAAAAACAACCAAACAAAAATCCTGCCTACAATGTGTGGCACATTTTATTTTCCATTGCATTCTGTCCTCCCTTTAAATATGCTAAGAATTATGACATGAAAGCTTCATTTTTCTGGTATTATCTTCATTGACATCTTCTACCCTGTTATTCACATTCCAAATTCTTTTTATTAAAAAGGTATTGCCTCCAGTTGGAAGGTAACACAAGAATCTCTTGTATTTCTTGGTGATGGGGGATAAGTGGTAGAAAAGAAAAATCCTGAAATTTTTTCTTAGAAGTAAGAACCTTGTGCTAGGAACTTCCAAATAGATTCAGAATTAGAGAGCCCTGTATCAAATTCTATTTCAGCAAAGTGAAACCTTGAGAGATTAAATAGATAAATTCGGACTCTCTTTTCTCACACTCCTGTCCCTCAAGCTATTAAGAACAGTATTTAAAACCAAGTTGAACCTGAGAGGTTTAGATTTCCCCTCTTCACTATTTATGCTGTATGGGTGTGCACTCAATTTTCATGCAGGGGTGAAACAAAGAATGTGGATTGTCTGTCTGAGCACTGTTCCTGAGATGAAAGAACAATGTTATATAAAGTAAAACCCAGACTGTACTAGTGAACACTACACCCAGCTCTGTGTGGATTCTAGATGTATTTGATTGCCCTTGGCAAACCAGATACAGTGAAATTAAAGCTGGTTGTATTGGGGGTGGTGGAGAGGGTGGCTGTGGAGGATGTGAGCAGACAAACGCACGTAGGTAAAACATCACTTTTATTTTTATTTTTTTATTTATTTTTTATTGGTTGTTCACAACATTACAAAGCTCTTGACATATTATATTTCATACATTAGAATCAAGTGGGTTATGAACTCCCATTTTTACCCCAAATGCAGATTGCAGAATCACATCGGTTATACATCACATTTTTACATACTGCCATATTAGTGACTGTTGTATTTTGCTACCTTTCCTATCCTCTACTATCCCCCCTCCCCTCCCCTCCCATCTTCTCTCTCTACCCCATCTACTGTAATTCATTTCCCTCCATGTTTGTTATCCCATTCCCCTCATAACCTCTTATATGTAATTTTGTATAACAATGAGGGTCTCCCTCCATTTCCATGTGATTTCCCTTTTTTTCTCCCTTTCCCTCCCACCTCATGTCTCTGTAAAACATCACTTTTAAAGGGTCAGTACAGCAGGAAAGAGGCAATAGAGAAAAACCCGCTGTGAAGTATTTCATTTTTGTGATTCTTTAACAATTTACAGAAGCAATGACACATCAGGGAAGTTTCCTTCTCTTTGGGGAATCATAAATAAAATAGTGGTGTAATCAAAAGACAGAAGAAAAAAGAGACTTCAGGTATTTAATTCTTATTTGCCTCCTTTTCCATTATGTATGACTCCAGGGCCTAGCCCAGGAGTATAACTCAGCCTAGCCACGTCTGCCAGAGCCTTCCAAATTCTGAAACTGCTGCTGTATTTACTGCTTTCTACTCAGTGAATAGAAAAGGGGTTATAAAGGTCTTCAGGAAAAAAAAATGTGGTGAGGTTGCTGCTGGATTTGCTATAGGGGCTTGTTAATTTCTCTGATCTATTGTTCTCTCCCCAGGTTGGGTCTCTACCAGGGTCTCTAGACAGCCTGTGCTTCTGCTGAGATAGCTTCCAGAAGCTTCTGCCTAGGGGAGGGCTGGGAGTCTGGAATGGAGATACTTCAAATAGCTTCTCTGAATCTTGGAGGTGCTGGGGACATCAAAACAACTCAAGAGAGGCCTCATTTCTCCCATCCTTGTCCTGGAATCCTAGCTGTCACTAAAAATTTGAGTCTAACCATTCAAGCCAGAGTCAATGAATGCTATGTGTTGATAATTTACCAGCATTCCCTGAATACCAGGAAAGGAAAGGCTAACCAGGTACAATCTGCAGAAAAGAACAGATGATTGGAGACTCAGGGATACCCCCCAAACTAGAAGTGAACATGCCTTTTGGGCAGGCTGACATGAGCAATCTCGTGAACTGCAATTTTAAATTCTTCCCTGTTGGAAACAACCCATTACTTCCCAATTCAGTCTTTTTGAAATGCTTCAGAAACAAAACTTTCAAATATTTCTCTCCATGGGATCCTTGACTAATAAATATGGAGTGCAAAGAATAAATAACTTACATTTATGTCTGACTGGGGCTTCTGCTTTGAAAAGCACTGATAACTTACTATCAAAGTAATTGCCAGAGGTCCCTTCTAGGACCTTCCAATGATATTGCCAATAAGTTTTCAAACCATAATTTGATATGCATTATTAAAATATAATATTTTAGAGATAGTTATATTTTCTAAATTTTCTGAATATGACGTGTTGTGGTTAGATCTGGAATGTCTTCTAGTCTTATGTGTTGAAGGCTTGGTCCTAATGTAGCAATATTCTGAGGTGGGGCTTCTTGGAAGTGATTGGATCATAAGGGCTCTGACCACATCAGTGGATTAATCCATTGATAGCTGAATGGACTATTGGGAGGTGGTGGAAATTGTAGGGTGTGGGGCATGGTTGGAGAAAGTGGGGTCACTGGTGGCATGCCCTAGGAAGATATTTCTTGTCCCTAGTCTCTTCGCACCCTTCCTGCTTCTCTGCCTCCATGAGGTGAGTGGCATCTTTTGATAGGCTTCTGTCACCACCATGATATTCCGTCTCACCTCAGTCCCAAGGCAATGGAGCCAGCTGTTCATGGTCTAAAACTTCTGAAATGTGTGAGCAAAAACAAATATTTTACTTTTTAAGCTATTTTTCTCAGTGATTTGTTTCAGTGACAAAAAAAGCTAACAAACTACTTAACATCTTGTTACAAGCAACAGATTTAATTTTTTTTGTAGACTCATCACTATTTAACAAAAAGTGCAGGATTGTAATTGGCATAATTCAGTGGCATAATTTCAATGTTCCAGCATTGAAAGTAAGGCATGAGTATGAATCAGTGGAAACATTTGTAAAACGTTGGAGGCTTTGAAAGTCATGGTATTGTAATTTGTTTCAATTACTATCAGTAATGGGAAGAAGTGATTATTAATCTTGTGGTTGAAGTTTTAGTGTTTGGCATTACCATGTATTTCCCTAAGTCATTAGGAAACAGGATCATTAAATCATTTGCATTCAAAATATTTTCCATGCAAAAAATCAGAAGAAATTTGTTCTAGTAAAGTGGCATGAGTTTTCTGTCACTATAGAGATTATTTCAATAAGTCTTGTATGGAATTAAAATTTGAAAAAAGTTATCAATTATCATTATCCCTCAATTGGATGGAGAATTAGGAGGCAAGTATGCCCAGGCACTTGTGATTGGACAAAATAACAGCTATCTAAAAATGAATTTAGAAGATTAGCTGTTATTTCTTGTTTGATAGGGAGCAATAGGATCAGGGCAAGTATGAGGCAAGAGAGGCACTCAGGGCACAAGATTAAGTGAGTTTCTATGGCCTGACAGAGCCTGTCTCCTGAAGTTTGGCAGTCTTTGGACCCTTGTTGCCTCTCCTCAATCCCAGTCCTGGAAATTAAGATAAGTGATATAAGTATACTTTATATGTTAAGGATTAATCTTATGTCAGAGAACTAAAATCTAAAACATGGTACACTCTTGGAAGTTAATTAATATTATCCCATACTTATGTTAATTTTTCCCTACTTTACGAAAAGAGTCTCTGGTTAAATAAATAAAATATGTAAGAAAAATGAAGTAACACTGCTTTGGGAGAGCTGATGCAGACATACTGGTAGGAAAATGACTTTATGACATGGATTCTTTTTTCCAAAGAGGTAATCTGCTAGCATTCCACCAATATTTACATAACATGGGTAGACAGCAAGCATAGTTTCAAGTCACACATTTGTAGGCATAAATCTATGTAATTGGTTTCCTAAATTCTTACTATGATAGTATAAGCAAGTGGTTGCATAAGAAATCATTTTTAAGTGATTGAAAATTTCTTCCTTAATGTCATATAATGTTGGGTTATTTATTTATTGGTTTTAAATATTTTTGAGTTCTTAAAAAATTGTTTTTAAAATTATTTTATTTTCTTTTGTTTTTTTTTGGGGGGGGCAGTAACCAATGACTGAACTCAGGGGCACTTGACCACTGAGCCACATCCTCAGCCCTATTTTGTATTTTATTTACAGGCTTTAGGAGTCCGATTGAGAAAGTCATTGCCTGTGCCTATGTGTTGGAGTTGACCCTACATTTTCTTCTAGGAATTCCATAATTTGTCAAGGATCAGATAACTGTATCTGTGTAGGTTTGTCTCTGAGTCTTCTATTCTGTACTATTGGTCTATGTGTCTGTTTTTATGCCAGTACCATGCAGTTTTTGTTACTATCACTCCATAGTATAATTTGAAGTCAGGTATTATGATACCGCCAGCATTACTCTTTTGGCTTAGAATTGATTTGGCCATTATGAGACTTCTATTCTTCCAAATTAATTTTAGGAGTATTTTTTCTAGTTCTGTGAAGAAGAATATCATTGGTGTTTAATGGTTATATCATTGAATCTGTATATTGCTTTTGATTGCCATTTGAACAATATTAATTCTACCTATTTATGAACATGTTTTTTTTCCATCTTCTTGTGTCTTCTTCAATTTCTTTTTCCAATGTTCTATAGTTTTCATTGTAGAGGTTTTTTAACTTTCTTGCATAGATTTATTCCTAGGTATTTTTTTTAAGCTATTGCGAATGGATTGTTTTCTTGATTTCTTTTTCAGCAGGTTCATTATTGGTGTATAGGAAAGCTCTTGATTTTATAACCTGCTACTTTACTGAATTTGTTTATTAGCTCTAGTAATTTCTGGTGGAGATTTTTGGATCTTCTAACTATAGGATCATATCACTTAATTTGATTTCTTCCTTTCCTATTTTTATCCCTTTTATTTATTTACCTAATTACTCTGGCTAGAATTTCTAATACTATGTTGAATAAGAATGATGAGAGTGGACATCTTGGTTTTGTTTCAGATTTTAAAGAAAATGTTTTCAGTATTTCCCTATTTACTGTGATGTTGGCTTTGGATTTATCATAGATGTCCTTTATGATGTTGATGTAAGTTCCTTCTTTCTCTAGTTTTTAGATCCTGAGATTTGTCAAAGGCTTTCTCTACATCTGTTGAGATGACTATGCGATTTCTGTCCTTAAGTCTATTTATGTGGTGAATTACACTTATTTTTTTATAATACCTTTATTTTATTTATTTATTTTTATGTGGTGCTGAGGATTGAACCCAGGGCCTTGCACGTGCTAGACCAGTGCTCTACTGCTGAGCCACAATCCTAGCCCGGAATTACACTTATTGATTTGTGTATGTTAAAGCATCTTTGACTCCCTGGGATAGAACCAACTTGGTCATGATGTACAATTTTAAAAATTGTTGTTGAATATGATTTGTTAATATTTTATTAAGTATTTTTGCCTCTATGTTTATCAGGGATATTGGTCTGTAGTTTTCTTTCCTATATGTGCCATTTTCTTAGGGAGAGTCTCCATTTAAGTTGGCTAAACTACATGCCAATAATTCCTAGATACAACCTCATCAACACACCCATAATCCTCAGCATCTCTTAATCCAATAAAGTTGATAATTCAAATTAAGCATTACATTATTGTAATTATCCCTTTCCCCTCCCATCTCATGTCTCTGTTTAGTGTTAACCTTTTCTTCCTGCTCTTCCTCCCTGCTCTGTTCATAGTTGCTCTCATTATATCAAAGAAGACATTTGGTATTTGCTTTTTAAGGATTGGCTAGCTTCACTAAGCATAATCTTCTCTAGTGCCATCCATTTCCCTGCAAATTCCATGATTTTGTCATTTTTTAGTGCTGCGTAATATTCCATGGTGTATAAATGACACATTTTTTTTATCCATTCATCTATTGAAGGGCATCTGGGTTGGTTCCACAGTCTAGCTATTGTGAATTGTGCTGCTATGAACATCGATGTGGCAGTATCCCTGTAGCATGCTCTTTTAAGGTCTTCAGGGAATAGTCCGAGAAGGGCAATAGCAGGGTCAAATAGTGGTTCCATTCCCAGGTTTCCCAGGAATCTCCAAACTGCTTTCCAAATTGGCCGCACCAATTTGCAGTCCCACCAGCAATGTACAAGTGTACCCTTTTCTCCACATCCTCGCCAGCACTTGTTGTTGTTTGACTTCATAGTGGCTGCCAATCTTACTGGAGTGAGATGGTATCTTAGGGTGGTTTAGATTTGCATTTCTCTGACTGCTAGAGATGGTGAGCATTTTTTCATGTACTTGTTGATTGATTGTATATCTTCCTCTGAGAAGTGTCTGTTCAGGTCCTTGGCCATTTGTTGACTGGGTTATTTGTTATCTTATTGTCTAATTTTTTGAGTTCTTTGTATACTCTGGATATTAGGGCTCTATCTGAAGTGTGAGGAGTAAAAATTTGTTCCCAGGATGTAGGTACCCTATTTACCTCTCTTATTGTTTCTCTTGCTGAGAAAAAACTTTTTAGTTTAAGTAAGTCTCATTTGTTGATCCTTGTTATTAACTCTTGTGCTATGGGTGTCCTATTAAGGAATTTGGAGCCCGACCCCACAATATGTAGATCGGAGCCAACTTTTTCTTCTATCAGACGCAGAGTCTCTGATTTGAAATCAAGCTCCTTGATCCATTTTGACTTAACTTTTGTGCATGGCGAGAGAAAGGGATTCAGTTTCATTTTGTTGCATATGGATTTCCAGTTTTCCCAACACCATTTGTTGAAGATGCTATCCTTCCTCCATTGCAAGCTTTTAGCCCCTTTATCAAATATAAGATAGTTGTAACTTTGTGGATTAGTCTCTGTGTCCTCTATTCTATACCATTGGTCCACCCACCTGTTTTGGTACCAGTACCATGCTGTTTTTGTCACTATTGCTCTGTAATATAGTTTGAAATCTGGTATCGCTATACTGCCTGATTCACACTTCCTGTTTAGAATTGCTTTTGCTATTCTGGGTCTTTTATTTTTCCATATGAATTTCATGATTGCTTTCTCTTTTTCTACAAGAAATGCTGTTATTTTGATTGGCATTGCATTAAACCTATAGAGAACTTTTGGTAATATCGCCATTTTGATGATGTTAGTTCTGCCTATCCATGAACAGGGTATATTTTTCCATCTTCTAAGATCTTCTTCTAGTTCTCTCTTTAGGGTTCTGTAGTTTTCATTGTATAAATCTTTCACCTCTTTTGTTAGGTTGATTCCCAAGTATTTAATTTTTTTTTTTGAGGATATTGTGAATGGAGTGTTTTCCCTCATTTCCGTTTCAGAAGTTTTGTGGCTGATATACAGAAATACCTTTGATTTATGCGTGTTGATTTTATATCCTGCCACTTTGCTGAATTCATTTATTAGTTCTAGTAGTTTCTTTGTAGACCCTTTTTGGTCTTCTAGGTATAGAATCATGTCATCTGCAAATAGTGATAATTTAAGTTCTTCTTTTCCAATTTTTATGCCTTTAATTTCTTTTGACTGTCTAATTGCTCTGGCCAGTGTTTCGAGAACTATATTGAATAGAAGTGGTGATAGAGGGCATCCCTGTCTTGTTCCATGTTTTAGAGGGAATGCCTTCAACTTTTGTCCATTCAGAATGATGCTAGCCTGAGGCTTAGCATACATAGCTTTTACAATGTCAAGGTAAGTTCCTGTTATCACTAGTTTTTCTAATGTTTTGAACATAAAGGGATGCTGTACTTTGTCGAATGCTTTCTCTGTGTCTATCGAGATGATCATATGGTTCTTATCTTTAAGTCTATTGATGTGGTGAATAACATTTATTGATTTCTGTATATTGAACCATCCTTGCATCCCAGGGATGAATCCTACTTGATCATGGTGCACAATTTTTTTGATGTGTTTTTGTATTCGATTCGCCAGAATTTTATTGAGGATTTTTGCATCTAGGTTCCTTAGAGATATTGGTCTGTAGTTTTCTTTCTTTGAGGTGTCTTTGACTGGTTTTGGAATCAGGGTGATGTTGGCCTCATAGAATGAATTTGGAAGAGCTCCCTCTTTTTCTATTTCCTGAAATAACTTGAAAAGTATTGGTATTAATTCTTCTTTAAAGGTTTTGTAAAACTCCGCTGTATACCCATCCGGTCCTGGGCTTTTCTTGGTTGGTAGTCTTTTGATGGCTTCTTCAGTTTCATCCATTGATATTGGTCTGTTCAAATTGTGTGTATCCTCCTGACTCAGTCTGGGCAAATCATATGACTTAAGAAATTTATCGATGTCTTCACTATCTTCTATTTTATTGGAATACAGGTTTTCAAAATAATTTCTAATTGTCTTCTGTATTTCTGTAGCATCTGTTGTGGTATTGCCTTTTTCATCCCGTATGTTAGTAATTTGAGTTCTCTCTCTTCTTCTCTTTGTTAGCATGGCTAAAGGTCTGTCGATCTTATTTATTTTTTCGAAGAACCAACTTTTAGTTTTGTTAATTTTTTCAATAGTTTCTTTTGTTTCAATTTCATTGATTTCCGCTCTGATTTTAATTATTTCTTGCCTTCTGCTACATTTGCTGTTGTTTTGCTCTTCCTTTTCTAGGGCTTTGAGATGAAGTGTGAGCTCATTTATTTGTTGGTTTTTTCTTTTTTTGAGGAATGACCACCAGGCGATGAATTTCCCTCTTAAAACTGCTTTCATTGTGTCCCATAGATTCCGATATGCTGTGTCTGTATTTTCATTTATCTCTAAGAATTTTTTGATTTCCTCCTTTATGTCTTCTGTAACCCATTGATCATTCAGTAACATATTGTTCATTTTCCATGTGATGTAGGATTTTTCCTTCCTTCTTTTATCATTGATTTCCAGTTTCATTCCATTATGATCAGATAAAATGCAAGGTATTATCTCCACCCCTTTATATTTACTGAGGGTTGCCCTATGGCATAATATATGGTCTATTTTTGAGAAGGATCCATGTGCTGCTGAGAAGAACGTGTATCCACTTGATGATGGTTGATATATTCTATATATGTCAGTTAAGTCTAGGTTATTGATTGTGATATTGAGTTCTATAGTTTCTTTATTCAACTTTTGTTTGGAGGATCTGTCCAATGGTGAGAGAGGTGTGTTGAAGTCACCCATAATTATTGTGTTGTGGTCTATTTGATTCTTGAACTTGAGGAGAATTTGTTTTATGAATGTCGCAGCACAATTATTTGGTGCATAAATATTGATAATTGTTATGTCTTGTTGGTGAATGGTTCCTTTTAACAGTATATAGTGACCTTCTTTATCCCTTTTGATTAACTTAGTCTTGAAGTCGATTTTATTCGATATGAGGATGGCCAGCCCTGCTTGCTTACGAGGACCGTGTGCGTGGCATATTTTTCCCCATCCTTTCACCTTCAGCCTGTGTATGTCATTTCCAATCAGATGTGTCTCTTGGAGGCAGCATATTGTTGGATTTGTTTTTTTAATCCATGATACCAGCCTATGTCGCTTTATTGGAGAGTTTAAACCATTGACATTCAGAGTTACTATTGATATATGATTTGTACTTCCATCCATGTTTGATTATTTATCCTTTTTTTAAAAAAATTTAGTTTGTTTCTCCATGATTATCTTTCCCCTTGCCCTCTGTCTTTACCGAGGCACTTCCTACTGATGGTTTTGCTTATTGTTTTTCATTTCTTCCTCTTTTAGTGTTTTGCTCAAAATGCTTTGCAATGATGGTTTTCTGGCTGCAAATTCTTTTAACTTTTGTTTATCATGAAAGATTTTTATTTTGTTGTCATACCTGAAGCTTAATTTTGCTGGATACAGAATTCTTGGTTGGCATCCATTGTCTTTCAGTGTTTGAAATACATTGTTCCATGACCTTCTTGCTTTCAGTGTCTGTGATGGAAAATCCGTTGTTAACCTTATTGGTTTACCCCTGAATGTAATCTGTCTCCTGTCTCTTGTAGCTTTTAATATTTTCTCTTTGTTCTGTATATTGGATATCTTCATAACAATGTGTCTTGGCGTTGGTCTACTGTGATTTTGTGTGCTCGGTGTCCTGTATGCATCTTCAATTTGTATATCTGTTTCCTTTTTTATTTCTGGGAAGTTTTCTGTAATTATTTCATTCAGCAGGTTACTCATTCCCTTGGTTTGAATCTCTGTACCTTCTTCTATCCTGATGACGCGTAAGTTTGGTTTTTTTATGTTATCCCATAAGTCTTGGATGTTTTTCTCGTGATTTTTTACCAGCCTTTCTGAGTTGGCTAGACTCTTTTCAAGATGATATATTTTGTCTTCATTCTCTGACGTTCTGGCTTCTACTTGCTGCACTCTGTTAGTGATACTCTCAATTGAGTTTTTAATTTGGTTTATCATTTCCTTCATTTCTAGAATTATTGTTTGATTATTTTTTATAATCTCTATCTCCTGATAAAGATGCTTAACTTCTTCTTTTATCTGTTAATGTAATTCATTCTCAATGTGTTCTTTCACTGCTTGAATTTGCTGTCTTGTATCCTCTTTAAGGTTTCATTCCATCTGTCTAAGGTGTTCCTTGAGTTCTTTATATGACCATTTTTCTGATGACTGTAGGTCCTCCTGAATATTTAGGCTGTCCTGCATTGTTTGTACTCCTTTTCTTCCTTGTTTTTTCAAGTTGCTCATGTTACTTCTTGTTCTGTTTGACTGCTGAGTTACTGTTTACTCCTATAAATTTATTTGATGCTTGGGAGGAAAGGTATTAGAAGGGAAGGGAAGAAGTCACTAAAGAGAATGAGAGTAAGCAGGTAGAATTGAAGGAAGGGGGAATAAGAAAATTGAAAAGAAATGAAAAGACAAAAGAAGAAAAAAATGGGAAATAAAAAAAGAAAAAAATGTTTTTTTTAAAAAAATAATAATAAATAAATTAAAATTAAAATTAGAAGAGAAAAAAATTTAAAAAAAACATTGTAAAAAATTTTAAAAAACAATAAGAAAGAAAAATGAAAATGAAAGAAAAAACCCAAATCAAAAAAAAAAAAAAAGAGAGAAAAAAAAAAAACTAATAAATGCAGTCTTGGAGTTTGATTAACTCTCTTCCAGTAGGTGGCACTGTGCCCACCAGGCCAAGTTTCTCCTGTCAATACGCAGGAACCAATCACTGTGCAGCAGCTCCTCCTCCCAGACTGGGCGAGTCTCCAATCCTGAGTGCCTAAGGCCTCCTTTTGTGTCTAGTCACTTCCCCACTTTTCCTCTAGCCAGGCCCCTCTCACAGGTGACGCTCACCACAATACTGGCTACATGTGAGGTCTGCTGCTCCCGGGAGCCCTGTTTTCATGAACGACTGGGCACACTCTCCCAGTTTGCCATTCCCTCAGACCCTAAGTTTGTAGAGCTTGGGGCTGAGAATCCTCAGCAAATTTTACTTACCCTCCGGTAGCCACGCCCCCGGTAGCTGGTGCAAGAGACCTCAGTTGTCAGCACTGGTGGGAGCGGTAGCCGGGAGTTCTGCACCACGGGTCCCGCGCCTCCTCTGATGCCCTGGGTCTGGCTATCGTGCTCACGGGAGAGCTGGGTGGGGCCCTTACGGGAGAGCTGGGAGGGGCCCTTAAGGTTTCCCCAATGTGTGGAGAGGGAAGGCTAGGGAATTACACACCTGGTTTCAATGAAGTTATCTCTTCCGCCTCAGTCTGGTGACGTCAGTTCTCTGCTATAATGGTATCTCTTGCAAATGGCGACAGTTCTTTTCCCTTTGCTGGGTGACCAATGCAACGGGTGGGTCCTTACTGTCTCTCCCAAGCCCCGTTGCAAACCTGTGGCCACTACCTATGAAGGCTCGGTTGGCATTTACCTCCGTAGGAACAGAAGGGCCGACCAGTTGTTTCAGCCGGATGGATTAGTGCTGAGTCACAGCTGTTTGTCTGCGGGAAGCTGGTGAACGGGAGCTTGAATTCAGCCGATCCGGGCTCAGTGTGTGTTCTGAGAGGCCCAGACTGTTCGCCCCAGATCCACGTCAGCTCAGCATTGCCTAGTGATCCTGAGCAAACAGCATTTAGATTGTTTATGACTCCCTATGCCCGCACAGCTGAAGAGGTCATAGACTTGATCTCTCCGAACCCGCCGCCATGTTGGAATCCCATTTTAGTTGATTGACTGAGTTTTTTTATTCCTAAGATTTCTATATCTCTATCTCCTTATTGAATTTCTCATTTATATTCTGTAGTAACTTTCTTAACACATTCAGTTGTTTTTCTGTGTTCTCTTGGAATTCATTTATTTTTATTTTATTTTTTTGTGCTGGGGATCAAATCCAGAGCCTTGTGAATACAAGGCAAGCACTCTACCAACAGCTATATCCCCAGCCCTCATTGATCATTTCAATAATCATTCTTTTGTATTCTTTATCTGATATTTCATCCATTTCAATACCTTTGGGATCAATTGCTGTTGAATAATGTACAACATGAGGTATCCTGTCACCTTGCTTCTTCATATTTCTGTGTTGGGCCTTATGCATCTGTCATAATGGATTTCTCTTCCATTTTTACATGGCAAAAACTTCTCTTACTAATGTGTCCTAGAGTGATCTACATTGAGACCCCTCACACATATGTTATCAAAACAACCTTTTCGTTAATTCTCTTTGTTTTTCCTGTAGGTGCAGATGTTTGTGAATGGGACCTGAATGCACCTTCTAGGCATTCCTAGTTGGGGTCTGGTCATTTAGTTTGTAATTTTTGTCTCTTCTATTCTTTTTATTAAACTATTGATGAAGTTTGAGTGTAGTTAATTTGTGTGTGGAGCAAGTTGCATGTCTCTTGGCTGTGTTAAGTTCAGTAGCAGAGTCTCTGTCCTGTGAATTTGTAGTTTCCCTATAGATTCCTAGCACCTTATAGAAAAGGGGAAAATAAATTATAGCAATAGCCAAAGGAAACAATATATGGCCTAAAATAAATACTTCATGCCCAATATGACATCTACCACACTAATTGCCACAAAAACAGGAATGGTGCAGACAGCAATTGCCAACAGCAAAAACAATAAAGAGCCATAAAATAGATCTGGCATTAAAGTAAACAGTTGTCAACTATGCCATTCACAGTACAATAACTGCAAAAATATGAGTGATAGGGGCAGGAGTTATATATATCAAATAATTATAAAAGATGGTAAAAATACAGTTGATTGAAAGAAAATAAAATGTGATAAGAAGGTAAAAATAGTTAAGAATGTTCAAAATGTGAACATAGAGCATGCAGAACAGATGTAGCAAGTGAAGGGTATAAAGAAGGAGAAAAAGTAGAGAAAACCAAGTAAAGGAAGAGAAAAAAAAGAGAATAAGAGAATTTGGCTGTTAGTAGGAGAATAAAGGAGAGAGAGAAACAAGTGAAACAACCAACCAAACACAACAAAACCAAAAAGTCCTATTCTTCAAAAAATAAGACAAGGAGGCTGGGGCTGTGGCTCAGCGGTAAAGCGTTCACCTAGCATGTGTGAGGCCCTGGATTCAATCATCAGCACCACATAAAAATAAATAAAATAAAGGTATAGTGTCCAATTACAATTATTAAAAAAAAAGATAAGACAAAGAAAAACAGAATCATAGAAAATGCTAAATTATAGAAAATGCTGAGAAAAAAGAAATATATGTGTGTATATATATATATATATATCCACAAACCATTTAGCACAGCAAAACACACACACATGCATGGAAAAAAGAAAAATGAAAGGATTGTCTCTACTGAGGTGGTCAAACTGTTGATGAGGATGGATGGTCACTGCCTCTGCCTGACTGTCCTCCTTTCCATTTCTTCTTGGCCTATGTAAGAGGGAGACAGAAAGGATTTTGGTTCATTAACCTCTTCCTTTTATGTGTGTGTGTGTGTGTGTGTGTTCAATGAGCTGCCATATGGAATGGCTTGAAACAAGCTGGTTGAAATTGCTCTCAGCTTCCCTTCTCACCAGTATAGAATAGGATAAAATGGGAAACACTGTTGATTGGAATTTGTCTGGACAGACCAGATTGATGCTCTCCCAGGGTGGGGCTACTGTGGAGTTCTAAGAGGAGAGTTCCTACGGCTGGGACTTAGGTCTAACTAGGCCTTAAGAGCTTTGTTGGGTGGTATCTACTTTGGAGAGATTAGGTCAACACACCCTTAGGGTCAGGCAGATGCTGCTCTCTTCCTGGAGTCTGGATCTCAGGAGTCTCTGAAGAACTCTACTTGTGGGGCAGGAGAGCTAATCCTCCACAGATCTCATATACTCCCCATAAATGCACCCTTCCCAGGCTTAGTCCCTGAGTGTATTCACACCTGCCTGTTGTTTCCAGATCCTCTTCAGCTGGTCATGTGAGCCACCAGACTCAAAGGAATAAAAGTTGGACTCCTTCATTTTTCTGTCTTTAATCCCCCCCAGGTACAATCTTTGTCCCTGTTTCACTCATGTTCTGCTAGGCACACCCCAGGCCACGGAGTGGATGCTTGCCAAGGCAGTGTAGGAGTTTGTATAATCTCCTGGGCTCCCTAGTAGCAGGTTGAAGTGGGGCTTCCTCAAGAGGGTGCCCACTTTAGCTCTTGACTCACCTGTAGACAGCAGTTTTGAAATACCAGTTTGCTGTGCAGTCTCTGGATCAGCTAAGTTCAGGCTGGTTTTCTGACCTGCAGGGTTTTTCCTGCCAGAATTATCCTTTGTGTGTTGGTATCATCCTCCCCTCTGTGGTGAAATAGTGCTGCTGCCACTGTGGCAGCTGGCTTGACTCCATTGTACCCTTTCTTCTTTGTTCAATGCACCTGTATTTATGAGTCTCTAAGAGACTGACTGATATTGAATTTCCTTGAATTCCCTCTTTCACCCACCTCTCTGAGAAGCAGTGCTCCTGCTGCTTGGATCCTGAGCCACAGAGGAAGTGGTCAGATATGAATTATTTAGTAGTGAGTATTTGGTGGAAAACCTTTGAGGAGTTTTGAAGGTGAAAAACTGTGTTCTTGCAAATAGCTGAATCTGTATTCAACATTTTCATCTATAGCCATATGCCAGAACTATATTGGCACAAGTTATTTGCATCCACAAATTTTTCTTATCAGCACAATTGCCACAACAATCCCTGGAGTACAAAAAATGCAGTCCCAAGTTTACAGATGCTAATATTTTACTTACCTTTCCAATTCTTTCTGTGGTGGATAGGGTAAGTCTTAAACTAAGGATTAGGTAATTCTTAAACTAAGGATTAGGTAAATCTTAAACTAAGGATTACTTTTTTTTTTTTTGAGCAGCAAAGATGTTTGCTTTATTTATTTTATTTTTTTTTTAAAGAGAGAGAGAGAGAGAGAAAGAGAGAGAATTTTAATATTTATTTTTTTAGTTTTCGGCAGACACAACATCTTTGTTGGTATGTGGTGCTGAGGATCGAACCCGGGCCGTATGCATGCCAGGCGAGCGCGCTACCGCTTGAGCCACATCCCCAACCCAAGATGTTTGCTTTATAAATTAAAAAAATTTAGGCTCAGCCCAATTAGAATATACTTTTGATGGTTCTCTCTCCATCCCCTACCCCTCTCTCTTTCTGTTTCACTCTTTCTCTCTCTCATTTGTGGGTGCAAAAGATTGAATTTAGGGATTCTACCACTGAGCTACATTACCAGCCCTTTTTATTTTGAGACAGGGTCTCGCTAAATTGTCCAGGCTGACTTTGAAATTATGATCTTCCTGCCTCAGCCTCCTGAATTATTGGAATTATTGCCCTCTTAAAATAAATTATCCTCTCTTAAAATAAAATGTAAATTGGCAATTGCAAAAGTTTCAAGGCAACTATTTGATTATCAGTTTGCTAATTTCCTTTTTATTAAGTTTACAAAGAAAGATTTTCTGCTTTCTACAAAGCCATGAGCAACTAAGAATAAATCTTTGTATTTCAGTAAACACAGGGAAATTACAAATATTCTAAGTACATATAAGCAAAACTGCCTCAAAGTCAAAGGTTCAGCACTGGGGATGAAAGCAATGTGCTGATGACAGCAATAATTCAAATTGCAAGTACGCTTGCCATCTCTTTTCTGCAGACAGATTTCTTTTGAGTCACTGGTGAGAGCTTCCCAGGGAGATGCGGCTCTATTCCCTCATGGCAGACAGGAGGAGGATGCTGCGAGGAATCCAATGCCACCTGGCAACAATGGTCGCACAGACTGCTGGAGAGGCACAGATTGGAACCCAAGCCTCATCAGACCGCAGCTGTGACAGTGGCATATTTCAAAAGTGTGTGGCAAATTTCACACACTGGGTCTTTAAAATAATTTAAAAGTCTCCTTGGCTTTCACAGGCTTTTAATTAAGCGAGGACACCTCCAAAAATTAAAGCATCATTTATGTATTTTACATGAAGGTAGATAGAAACTTACAGCCACACTTTAAAAGTCTGAAGCTGATTATGGTGTTTCCAAATATAAGTGACTATTAATAATGAATTCTCTCTAAAAACCAAAATGGCACTTTGGCACCTCACAACTAAAAGAATAAAAGTTAAGTGATGTAACCTTTGAAAACATTCCCTCTAAAATCAGTTTTCTTTTTTTTATTAGTTGTTCAAAACATTACAAAGTTCTTGACATATCATATTTCATACATTTGATTCAAGCAGATTATGAACTCCCATTTTTACCCTATATACATAATGCAGGTTCACATTGGTTACACATCCACTTTTTTACCTACTGCCATACTAGTGTCTGTTGTATTCTGTTGCCTTTCCTAACCTCTACTATCCCCCCTCCCCTCCCCTTCCCTCCCCTCCCATCCCCTCCCTTCTTGTCTTCTCTCCCTACCCCATCTACTGTAATTCATTTGTCTCTCTTGTTTTTTTCCCCCTTTCCCTCACTTCCTCTTATATGTAATTTTGCGTAACAATGAGGGTCTCCTTCCTTTACCATGCAATTTCCCTTCTTTCTCTCTATCCCTCCCCCCTCTCATCTCTGTTTAGTGGTGATCTTCTCATGCTCTTCCTCTCTATTCTGTTCTTAGTTGCTCTCCTTATATCAAAGAAGACATTTGGCATTTATTTTTTAGGGATTGGCTAGCTTCACTTAGCATAATCTGCTCTAGTGCCATCCATTTCCCTGCAAATTCCATGATTTTGTCATTTTTTAGAGCAGAGTAATACTTCATTGTGTATAAATGCCACATTTCTTTTATCCATTCATCTATTGAAGGGCATCTAGGTTGGTTCCACAGTCTTGCTATTGTGAATTGTGCTGCTATGAACATTGTTGTAGCTGTGTCCCTATAGCATGCTCTTTTAAGGTCTTTAGGGAATAGTCCAAGAAGGGGAATAGCTGGGTCAAATGGTGGTTCCATTCCCAGCTTTCTAAGGAATCTCCATACTGCTTTCCAAATTGGCCGCACCAATTTGCAGTCCCACCAGAAATGTACAAGAGTACCCTTTTCTCCACATCCTTGCCAGCACTTGTTGTTGTTTGACTTCATAGTGGCTGCCAATCTCACTGGAATGAGATGGTATCTTAGGGTGGTTTTGATTTGCATTTCTCTGACTGCTAGAGATGGTGAGCATTTTTTCATGTACTTGTTGAGTGATTGTATGTCCTCCTCTGAGAAGTTTCTGCTCAGGTCTTTGGCCCATTTGTTGATTGGGTTATTTGTTATCTTATTGTTTAATTTTTTGAGTTCTTTGTATACTCTGGATATTAGGGCTCTATCTGAAGTAGAGGAGTAAAAATTTGTTCCCATGATGTGGGCTCCCTATTTACCCCTGTTATTGTTTCTCTTGCTGAGAAAAAACTTTTTAGTTTGAGTAAGTCCCATTTGTTGATTCTAGTTATTAACTCTTGTGCTATGGGTATCCTATTAAGAAATTTGGAGCCCGACCCCACAGTCTGTAGATCGGAGCCAACTTTTTCTTCTATCAGACGCAGAGTCTCTGATTTGATATCAAGCTCCTTGATCCATTTTGAGTTAACTTTTGTGCATGGCGAGAGAAAGGGATTCAGTTTCATTTTGTTGCATATGGATTTCCAGTTTTCCCAACACTATTTGTTGAAGATGCTATCCTTCCTCCATTGCATGCTTTTAGCCCCTTTATCAAATATAAGATAGTTGTAACATTGTGGATTAGTCTCTGTGTCCTCTATTCTGTACTATTGGTCCACCCGCCTGTTTTGGTACCAGTACCATGCTGTTTTTGTTACTATTGCTCTGTAGTATAATTTGAAATCTGGTATCGCTATACCGCCTAATTCACACTTCCTGCTTAGAGTTGCTTTTGCTATTCTGGGTCTTTTATTTTTCCATATGAATTTCATGATTGCTTTATCTATTTCTACAAGAAATGTCATTGGGATTTTGATTAGTATTGCATTGAACCTATAGAGAACTTTTGGTAATATCACCATTTTGATGATGTTAGTTCTGCCTATCCATGAACAGGGTATATTTTTCCATCTTCTAAGATCTTCTTCTATTTCTCTCTTTAGGGTTTTGTAGTTTTCATTGTATAAGTCTATCACCTCTTTTGTTAGGTTGATTCCCAAGTATTTTTTTTTTTTGAGGATATTGTGAATGGGGTGTTTTTCTTCATTTCCATTTCAGAAGTTTTGTTGCTGATATACAGGAATGCCTTAGATTTATGCGTGTTGATTTTATATCCTGCCACTTTGCTGAATTCATTTATTAATTCCAGTAGTTTCTTTGTAGAACCTTTTGGGTCTTCTAGGTATAGAATCATGTCATCTGTAAATATTAATAATTTAAGTTCTTCTTTTCCTATTTTTATGCCTTTAATTTCTTTTGTCTGTCTAATTGCTCTGGCCAGTGTTTTGAGGACTATATTGAATAGAAGTGGTGATAGAGGGCATTCTGTCTTGTTCCAGATAAAATCAGTTTTCTTAAATGGCTTAAAGTCTTAGCAGTCAGCTTGAGTGTTCATCCTCTACCTGCAACATTACCAAATGCAAGTGTAATTATAAGCAAGAAGTGCATGTTTTGAGATCTCACATACAAATGAGAGCAATAGCTATCTTTCCTGTTAACTGCAGAAGAAAAGTTCTTAGCTTATGATTCCCACCTGTCTTCTCCCAAAGAGGGATTCCAGATTCAGGGTGATCTACAATTGAGCAGGATTGATGGGAGCCGTTTTTCAGGCTGGTTTAGAGATGGAACAGAAACTTTGAGAAGCATCCAGTCTCTCTTTTGGTCTCCAGGTAAATATTTCTGAAAGATGAACATGAATTATGAATTCTCAGGCTGACTAGGACTCTTTGCTCTAGAATCTTTGTTTTTGCCATAGGTGGGTTTAGGTTTTGCAGAACCTGAACTTTCCTTCTTTAAACAAAATACTACAGAATTACAAATAAAAAATCAAGTCCAGGGACTTTAGGTACTAAAGCTAACTCTTCATTTGCATCATGATAAATTTATCCAAGGTACTTACACAGAAGTATAAGCCCAATTTCTGACAGGCAGTGCAGTGGACCATCAAGCCCAGGAACTCACTTTATGGAGAATGTGCAGAGGGTTTTGTTTGCATGAGATTGCCTTCAGTGTCCGGAAGTCAAGGTGGCTCCTTCACTCCAGGAGAGCCGACTACAGCCAATGAAGCTGACTTTTAGGGAAATGTAGAGCAGTTGTGCAAGTATGAACAGACAACTTGACTTTTATTTATTTTAACGGTATCTCTAGTTTCAAAAAGTCTGAAGTCAGGGAAGCAGTTCTGAAAGGGTTTGACCCCTCCCTTTTTCAGCAGCTGTATGACCGCATGTTTTATCTTCTTCTAGTACAGTAGCCATCCATTCCAACCTGAAAGGATGATCCCAATTTTAACTCTAAGATTGTGAATTAAATTCGAAGCAGATGGTTAAATTTGATCATCACTGGTTGATCATGTGTCTACGAATTACTCCCATGGCCACTGCATGAGTGCGATCCCTACTCAAGGACTACAGGGACTGGCATCATGGAAGGAAGGGAGTCTATTTCCCTGGGAGTAATGGTCAGTCTGTTCAGGGATGTCCTTAAATTTCATTCTTATTGTTACACTGAGTTCTTTAAAGTTGACTGACGTGTGGATAGAGTCAATTAGGAAATTTCTGCTGTGGTGAATTTTGGTGTTGAACAAGATGCTGTTCTACAATTAGATTTGATGGGGATTTTATTTGGATCTTATATGACTACTCTTTGATTCATTTTAGGTACACATTAAGGGCTGAAGGAAGGTGTTCTTTTAGCACTTGTTAAGCATGTAGTGGGGGCATATTATATTAGTTAAATTAATACATATATATTTTATAGCCCTGTCTGTCCTACTCTACAAATATGGAATAGTAACAAAGAAATCCAAATGATTAAAACTAAACAAAATAATTCCCCTTGAAGACAAATCTTTCCCCTGTGAGAGACTATCATATGGTCCTCAGCTTTGTTGACGTAAAGAACATACAGAGGGCTTTTGATGTCATTTATCTCCCCATTTATTTATTCAGTAAATATTTATTGAGCAACTGCTATATTCCAGACTTTAAGTTATAATCAAGAGACATAAATATGAATGAGGCATGATTCTTAACTTTTGTTTCCCTCACAAAGTATGTATTTTCGCTGCAATCATTGCTGTCATTGATGAAGGCAGTAGGAAAGGAAGATTCAAATTACCATGGGAACACCCAGTAAGCAGGCCTCACACAATACCAAGCCTTGTAAGGGCTGATAGCTAAAGTCTAATCGGACAATGAACAAACTCAACAGTATGATTAATCAAAGGTTTTAGGTATGATGGGGTTTGTCTTTGGATGTGCACCTTAGTACAAGAGAAAACATGTTGAATTTGGGTACTTAATACACACACACACACACACACACACACACACACACACTGTGAGAAAGGATGAGTACCCCACCAAAAGAGATTAATAACCTCAGATTCATTCTGTCTTTCAACCAATGGGTATTCAGTTGGGAGAGCTAGGGAATGATGCCTACACTACTAATTATACCTCTCTCATTAAAAATATCTCAAATTCTACAGATCATCCTGGTCTATTTCTAAATGATCATATAAAGGTTCTCATGGGGTAGGCATTTCATTGTTTATATCACAAGGCCTCACTCTGTTCCATGGACTTAAGTATAGTCAGTAGTCCCAAAATTGTACAGAGCAAGCTAAGGGTGTGTGTGATGAGGGGAGGAAGAGGTGTTTTTTAAACTCTAATGAACCGATCATTGGGTCTTGAATCAACATCTGCGTAAAACCCAGAAATTTAGTAATCAAATATAATAAAATAGAGACCAGCTGGAAGACAGTGCATATTTTAAGTATAATCACTATTTTTTTTTTGGTGATTCTTTTATTTTACTTTTTTGATGATCTATGTGTGCGTGTGCCTGCACATTCTGGAATGTGATGTTTAAGTATTTTCTACTGGGTCAAGATAAAATCAAATCAGTGTCAATCCTCTGAGTATGCTGGGGCTCTGCTCTGCATGATGTCTGCCCTCATGATCAACTAATGCCACTTGTATGCCAAAATTGCTGCTGCAGGCTGTTGGCCAAGCATTATATGACAGGAAACCTGAGCTGAAAGTCATGTAACTGGGTACTATGCAAAACATTCTAATGCCAACACTGTGAGCCCTTGAGAATTATGCCTCCAAATTCCAGAATTTTGTAAGGAGAGTAAGGTTGGTTTTACTGTTTTGAGAATTATATGTATATACATTTTCATACTGGGGATTGAACCCAGAGGTACTTTACCACTTAACTATATCCCCAGCCCTTTCTATTTATTTATTTATTTTAAAATTTTCATGCAGGGTCTCGCTAAATTGCTGAGGCTGGTTTCAAATATGTGATCCTCCTCTCTCCATCTCCTGTGTACTTGGGATTATAGGCACGTACCACTGGGTCCAGCTGAGAATTAAATTTTAATAGGGACTGATGTGTGCATAGAGCTGTTTTGGTATCTTTGACCAATTTCATGTTTGCCATGTTGCAGTGGGTGAGTTGTTTCTGACAGCCTGGCTCCCAGCCTCCACAGGAGGCCCCCAAGAGTCACTTAGTGGCAAAACCTTGAAGTAGCCCATGTTCTCCACCCAGTTCAGTCCTGATTATGTATCCTTGGGTTAATGCATTGGACTGAAGATGTGCTCTTATGAATGCGTTGGAGAGAAGCCAAGCAGGTTAATGATGTACACATTCCTTGCTTGACTTTTCCCAAGTTCCTGAATTCAGATTCAGGCACCAGGCTATAGGTGAAGAATTTGGTGTACTTAGAGGACCAAAGAAATTCCTCCGTTTGCTAGCTTAGTGGTTACAGCTGTGGGCTGAGATTCTTTTGTGGTTATTGTTAGAGATGATAATAAATGATTTTATCCTAGTAGATACGATGAAATGGAGAGCATAAAGGTGGAAAAAGGAAGATTACCTAAGTCCCCCAACTTCACCGTTAATTATTTTTGCTCCCAAGAAGATAGAAATCCTCATCCAGGCACCCACAACACATTCCTTTTAGTGTGATACTTCTATCAACATTAAGAGGCTCTAATGTCATGTAAACACCTCAAACTTGCTGTAAAAAAAGTAAGATCGATAGATCTAAGAAAGACATCTTCTCCTTAATTCCATTCTCTTCCCCACCACCTCGATAGTGCATTGAATTATTTTATTACTCAGAAGTGCTGTGTTGAGTGGGGGTAGATTTAAATATGAGATCTCTGTAGAAATTATGGGAATATGAGTGCTTTGGGTTGGGGTGTTTCCTTTCATAGCTGTGAAAGCAACTCACACATTTTGGTGAACTGATCTGGTTCTTCATCTGTCTTCCTGCAGGCTCTTTCTTTCCAACAGAGGCAGCACCTCTGTCTTATTTGACTTTATAATTCTGGCACAATTCCTAACACTAAATTACTGTTTGGTGAATGAATGTCTCATCAACTCTAAGAGAAGAAATAGTATTTTCATGAGTCAATATGTTAAACTAAAAATAATTACAACCTAAGTAAGCCTCCGTGTAATTAGAAGATTAACAAGCTCTTCACTTGAATATCTTCACTTTGGATCTGTCATACAAATAATGAGTAGCTTAGACTGTATTTGTTGGGATATGATTAGATTTCTCCCCTCCCCAATTATAAAGAATATGGCTTTTCAAGATGAAATGAAGGGTAAAGAAAAATTAATAACCTCTCCAAAGAAAGAATGTTTTAATTTTTTGGTAATTATGCATGTGCAGGTGTATGCATGTGAGTTTGTGTGTGGGGGGGGGTGAGGAAGGATGAGAAAAGAAAATCAACAAATGGCTGAGAGGAGAGATGAATAAGGAGACAATGTCTCATTTACATCAAGCTGTGAGACCAGATATTTGTTATTGAATCCTTGGAATCAGAGCACAGCTCTTGTTTATTTACATTTGTTTTCAGTTTGAAAGACAGCCCAAGAGGTAAAATAAAATGAGAGTGCCTCAAATGCCTTCTAAATTTCCCCTTAAATTGAATTTCTTGTTTTATCAGGGAACAATACTTGCACTGATGTTAGGCAGACAGCTAAAAGGTCAGCAAGTTCCCTTGGTTGCCTTTTGTCAAGGGTTTTTGACTTGTCTGTGAATAAAGATCTCCCAGGAGGAAGGCAGACCTGAATTTCCTGTCATCTAGAAGACAGCAATGAATTTGAAAATGTTACAAAAAGCATAAGGGACTTCAGGCACACCTTCAGACCCTCTGCGGATGCCAATCGCTGCCCGTGTAAACATGTACACAGAAATGTTTTGGATTTGTTCTGTCAACTTTTGGTTGTGAAACAAATTGTTCCACAGCAGCCCACCTTGAATACAGAATGAGCCCCACGGTTTTTGTTTTGTTGTAACTGTCTGGCGCCTAATCAGAGACACCAAGTTCCCGCTCACTCAGAGTGTAAGACCATGCCCTGCATGATAGGAAGAGTGGGGGACTGAAGGACTGGCAACACTCCATTTTCCTTATTCATTGCTGCTATTGGAATCTCTGCAGATCTTTTTTTGTGTGTCTTTTTCAGTGTCTGAGATTTCTGTATGTGTGCTAATAGGAAAGCCTGTATGACTAGCATTTAGACAATGCAAGAGGTCTCTCCTGATAAAGTGCTAGCCATTTTTTTTAAATGAGTAGATTCTACCACGCGGCCTGCGCAGTGGTTTCATTAATGAGGTTCTAGGCATAAAGTTAGTTAGAAGAGATCGAAATAAAACACACAGACCAGTTACCTTATTTATATTGCTAGGTCCGAGACGGCTCACCTCCCTGGTTCCCGCCTCTAGCCGCCCAGCAGGGCAGCGAGGATTACTCAGGGCTAGCAGGAGAGAGAGAGAGCGAACACGCCTGGGAGTAGCCTTTTATTTGGGGAACAAGAGATTCAGGGGAGAATTCCATCCAATGAAGGTTGGGGGGGGGGCTGCACTCCAAGGTCAGGGTCAGTGATTGGGTCTCCGGGGTCAGTGGTCAGGCACACCCCACACGGATGGGCTCTCTCATCAGGAAAGGGTCGGGAAAGCTCCGACACAGCCAGAGCGCCTCAGGCCCTTAACGGGAGTCACCCAATCACGCGTCAGAATGGCCCCCCGACAGTAGATTGTCGTTTTTTTTCCAAAATCATCCCTACAAGAAATATTTTTCCTTAAAATTTCTTTATGAACATTTCTTCTTAGAAAAGTAAGTGGCCTTTAGTCACCCTCTTTTAAGCTGACAATTTATTGTTGTCTGCTTTCAACCCCATTCAGGTAACTGGAAACAGGAACTGGGAAGGTAGGTAGAAGTTAGTACCTTTCCCTTTTAGGCTCTCATTTTTGGCATTATTTCCAATATAATCACCAATGGAGGAAAGAGTGTTTAAGTTCCTCATTTCAAACGTCACTGATCAAAACATATGCAAATATTGATTTCCATTAAAAAAGCTGAACAGGTGCTGTAGAGAAGAATTAGTAATAACAACAATGGCAACTGATATAATTTGAGTGTGAACCACGTGCTTGCTAGGCAATGGGCTAAGTACTCTTTTTCACTTTTCAGGAAAAAAAAAAACAAACATAAAAAGAATTTTCTATAGGAATCAAGCCATTCATGGTCACATAGCTAGTGAATGCTACAGCTGTGATTTGATCCAGAATCTTCTAAATTAAAATCCTGAATGAATTAGTAAACATTCTTATTACAAAGAAAGGGTTAGTAATTTCAAGTTCATGTGTTCACATGGCTCATGCTGGGCTGCCAAGGAAAGAATGGTCCTGTTTATTACTGGATGGGAACATTTGTGGTAAACAAGTCTCAATTTCCCCCTCTTCAAGCTAACTGATAGGTTTTCATTGCAATTCCAGTAAAAATTCTATGAGTAGTTTGAGGGAGAGAGAACAATGGAATTCTAAAACTTGTCTTAAGATGAAGGCACCTAGAAATGGGCAAGGAGAAAACTTGGGGGATGGATTTTTCTCATTAGATAATTAAATGTATTATAAAGTCATGCTAAATAAAATTTATGGGAGGTTATTGTTTGGGACTGAGTTTCTATTCTAGGATCCAATAAAAATTCAAAATGAAGTCCTCATGTTGAATGCCATGTAATCAAATTGAAACATTAAAAAAATAGGAAAATCCTCAAATAGGTGGGTTTTCATCAAAACCCAGGAAATCCACAGTAACAAATTAGAAAGGGCCCAATCAACCTGACCTAGCATGATAAGAAAGTCCCTTACAAGGAGAGCTACCAACCTGCCTTTTGGTACACTGCTATTTCTTTGTTCCTGTGGATGCTACTCTTTAAAAACCCAGCTGTTCTCCTATGCCCAATGCTGCCCTATTCATGAATTGCTAATAAATGTCAATTAGTCTTTAAAGCACACTTGCTGGAAATTTTGTTTCTTTCTTTTTCTTTTTTTTTTTTTAATGGGACTGGGGATTGAACCCATGACCTTAAATATGCTAAGCAGGTGCCCTACGATTGAGCGGCATTCTCAGCCCTTTGTATTTTATTTTGAGATGGGGGAACTGGTGTCTTGCTAAGTTCCAGTTGGCCTGAACTTGTGATCCTCCTGCCTCAGCCTCTGAGTAGCTAGGATTAGAGGCAGCTGTTTTTAACAGCTATAATATTTAAACTAGCTTCATATTAGTTTATCCCAATATGAACATTAGACTAATCAATGAAAAAAGCCCAGAAACAGCCCAAGTAAAAAACAAAATTTAGTGTATGCTTACATTTAATATCTATATCTTGGTGAGTTTGAAGATAAGCGTATGCTTGGAAAACCATCATTATAAAGAATCCCATAAACATGGCCATCATCTCTGAGTTTCCTCCCACCTGCTTTATTTTTTTGTGGTTATTGTAAGATTATTCAACACAAGACCCTCTTATTTACATATACAACACATTACTGTTCACTCTGTGCCTCATGTCTCCTGTTCTGGGATCTCATCCGAGTGCCAGTTGTCCTAGCTCCTCTTCCTTTACTTTCTTCATTTTTGAGGACACTGATAGTTCAGAGGGATACTGGTCAGGCATTTTGTATAATGCTCCTCAATTATATTTTCTGATGTTTTTCTTATGGTTAGACTGATATGTTGGGAGAAAGATGAAACAAAGTGCCATTAACAGCACTCATATTATGGGAACCTGTGGCCCTCCTATAATTTTTTAAAATATCTGAAGGCTCTATAATAATAATATAGAACTCATTTTTGTCTTTAACTTTGGTATTTTATTATTTATTACCTTTCTCATTTTTCTTGATGGTTATGACAGGAGATTTAAAAATTTTATTAGTCTTTTCAAAGAACCAATTTTGCTTTTTCTGAAATCCTCTATTATATATTTATTTTATATTTTATTTATTTACCTTGTCTTTATTATTTCTTTTCCCAATCTGCTTTTGTGTCTAATTCCCTGCTCTTTTTCTAACTTCTAGATTGATCTCTAGCTAATTGGTTTTCAGCTTTTTTTCTTTTCTAATATTTTTAACATTCTAAACTGAAGACTATAAATCTGTCTCTAGACAATGTTTTGATATATAAAATTTATTTCCAATTATTTAAAAATATTGTCCAATTTCTTTATTTTTCTTTGACTATTGATAATTTAGAAGTCTTTTTCTTATTATTAAAAAATATGAGGATTCCTTAGATGTTGTGTGTGTTTATCATAGATTTCTAGTTTAATTCTGCTGTATTCTGAAAATATATTTTTTGAGTTTTAAATACTTTGATATTCATTGCAAGTTGTTTTATGGCCTAGCATATGGTCAATATTAGTTAATGTTCCACACACTTTGAAAAAAATGGGGATCTTATCAGTAACTATTTGCTTCGTGTGGACTGTATACTATCACTACTGGCCTTTTTTTGTTGTTTAAACTTTAGCCTCCTCCTGGAGCCTCCAAGCCAAAGGACCCATGAGGGTCATATTTCATCCTGATACCCTCCCTGGGCCTCCAGTGTCAATTAAAATTACTATAGTCTCTTTTCATTTCTAGTATAGTGTGATTTTTTTATTCAACCTTAGCTATTGATGGAAAAAAATGTTTTCTGTTTTACTCTGCAGAATTTCTATGTTCCTTTAGTGAGGAAGCTTCTTGCTAGATTGCCATCAATTCTATCTCCTCCCCTCCAAAAAAAAAATCCCCTACTGTCTTATATGCAAATATTGATTTAAACTGAATTCTGAAGTTTTGGGGTCAGACTGAATGATGTTTCACACAGCATATAAATGAAATGAATACCACTCTCTCTAAGATGCTTGGTGGTATCAAAAGGATCTTTATGTCAACACTTTCTGAAATTGACAGGTGAAATTTTGAAGTGAAACTGGATCCCTTTTAAGTGAGAAAATGTTCTTTTGTGTTTACCAGACAAGTATATTTCCTTGCAGGAGTAAAAATACGTTTCAAAGAAAACTTAAAGGAAAGATCCCTAAACAGATCTGTAGTTCTAATTAATGGTAATAACAATGTTACTCCTGAGTGACTTGGTAAATACTTTACTAAGTTCTTCAATGAATTATTTTATTAATTTATTACCAAACTTTGAAGTTCTTCTATATTAAGATATTAAGCTAGAATTTATAACTGAAATACCAAGATGTAAAGGGGCTGCCTTCTATAGGAGAAGGGAAGAAGGAAAGAACAGAGAATTGGGGAGGCAGATTTCTTTGGAGGAGGTGGAGTTGTGATTCTTAGTCTCACTTCAAAGCAGAATGGAGTTTATCTGTCCTTCACCTTCACCCCTGGTCAGAAGGGCTGAAAGAACTACCCAAAAGCTTACTTTTTATCTCTTATAGTTGGGAGAGCACAGCAGAGTGTGCCCTACACAACATGAGGAATTTTTTTTTATCTTTTCCTTTCTTAAAAAATAAAATTTAAACTGATACAGAGAAACATAAAATTATACAAACATAAAAATTATACATATTAATGGATTCCATATAATGTTTCAATTCATGTATACATTGAGTAATATTTAAATCAGGTTCAATATTTCTCTCCTCAAATATTGACCATTTTTGTGTTGAAAAATTTCAAAATCCTTTCTTCTAGGTTTTTGAAATGTACTATATGTTATTGTGATCTGTAGCTACCCTCTGGGCAATAGCACAATAGTTTTTAGCTGACTGTAACTTGGTGCCCTATCATCAACCTTTCCCCATCCTCCCTCCTGTAGCCTACTCTCCTGAGCCTCTGGTGACCACCACTTCATTCTTCATTTCTATGAGAACAACTTATTTGGATTCCGCATATTGGTGAAATAATGTGATACTTGTTTTCTGTGCTTGGCTTACTTCACTGAACATAATGATCTCCAGTTTCATCCATGTTGCCACAAATGACAGTATTTCATTTTTTAAAAAATGTCTGAATAGCATTTGCTTAAATATATACATATATATATGTGTGTGTGTGTGTGTGTGTGTGTATGTCACATTTTCTTTATGCATTTATTAGTTAATGCACGCTTAGCTTGTTTCTAGTTATTGGCTTTTGTGACTAGTGCTCAATGACCACAAGAGTGCAGATGCCTCTTCAACATACTTATTTCCTTTCTTTGGATACATACCCAGTGGTGGCATTGCTGGAGCATTTAGTGGTTCCTTTTAAAATTTTTTTGAGGAGTCTCCATACTGCTTTCCTTATTAGCTATTACATCCCCACTAAAAGCATGCAAGGGTTTGCTTTCTACATATCCTCACCTGTATTTGTTATCTTTAGTCTTTTTGATAGTAGCCATTCTTACTGGGGTAAGGTTATATATCTCACTGTAGTTTTGATTTGCATTTCCCTGATGATTAGTGATGTTTAGCATTTTTTTTTCATGTACCTGTTAACCATTTGTATGGCTTCTTTTGAGAAATGTCTACTTAGATCTGCTGCTCATTTTTAAATCAGTATTTTTATTTTTGTCATTGAGTTAGTAGTTCTTTCTGGATATTGAATCCTTGTCAGATTTATACTTTGCAAATATTTTCTCACATTCTGTAGATTGTCTCTTTATGGTGCTGTTTTCTTTGCTGTGCAGTTTTTAGTTTGATATAATCTTATTTGTCTATTTTTGCTTTGTTTCCTATGTTTTGAGGGGTCTTCACTAAAAAGTTTTGCCCATTTCAATTCCTGAGGCATTTCTTCTGTGTTTTCTTCATACTTTCAGGTTTTACATTTAAATAATCCATTTTGAGTTAACTTTTGTAACTGATGAGAACTAGCCATTTAGTTTCATTTTTCTGCATGCAGATATTCCAATTTTTCTAACATGATTTATTGAGGAGGCTGTCCTTTTTCCAATGTGTGTTCTTAGCACCTTTGTAAAAAATCAATTGTGTATAAATATGTGAGTTGACTTCTAGGCTCTCTATTCCTTTCCATAAATCTATGTGTCTGCTTTCATGCCAATGCCATGCTGTTTTGATAACTACAACTTTGTAGTATCTTTTAGAGTCAGGTAATATAATGTCTCCTGCTTTGTTCTTGTTAATTAAGATGACTTTGGCTGGGCTGAGGATATAGCTCAGTGATCGAATGCCTGCCTAACACACAAGAGGCCCAGGGTTTAATTCCCAGTATTTTCCAAAAAAATGATGGTTTTTGCTCTTTGGGATTTGTGTGTGTGTGTGTGTGTGTGTGTGTGTGTGTGTGAGTGTGTGTGTGTGTGTTTCTTGTAGCACTATATTAAATAGAAGTGGTAAAAGAGTGCATCCTTGCCTTGTTCTGGATCTTAGAAATTTTCAGTATGATATTAGCTGTTGGATTACTATAAATGCCCTTTGTTTCATTCTTTACCTAATTTGTTTAGCATTTTATCATAAGGGTAGGTTGAAGTTTTTCAAATGTCTTTGGGCAGCAATGAGATAACCATTTTTTTTCCTCTTCTTTCTGTTGATGTGGTGTATCACATTTATTGATTTGCATATACTGAATCATCAATGTGTTCCACTTAGGGTAAATCCCCTTGATCTTGTGAATAAACTTTGTAATGTGTTGTTGGGTTTGGTTTGCTAGTGTTTTGTTGAGTATTTTTTGTGTCTATGTTCATTAGGGAGATTAGCCTGCAGTTTTATTTTTGTTGTTGTTCTTGTATCCATATTTGGTTTGGATATCAAGGCTGAAAGTAGAGTCTGTCCCACTGACTCACAGGTCTCTTCCCGGTACCAGGGCTCACTTAGATGATTCATCTTTGATCTTTGTCTTGCATATGGGGCCTTTAGTTTTTATTGGATACTGAGTCTCACCTTGGCAGTCCTGTCACTGTGCTTCCTTTCCATGTCCAGTTCTTGCTCCCCACCCTGTCACTGAGATGGGAGAACGTTGGCCTGGTGATAGGAATCATGGAGATTTTTCCAGGACTGGATTTAATCATGGAGGACTTGGCACTGGATTTCAAGTATAAGGCTTATAATTAAATCTCTCTCCTTCTCCCAAGCAGGAAGCTCTTCTCCATGATAAGATGCTTGGAGTTGGAGGAGGGGTGACATAGGCTATTCATTCGCCAAGAGTCTTTATATCTTCTTCTCTCCTGTCTTCTTCAATATGTCTTTTCATTTTGTTACACTGAAAGCAGGCACCATGGCCTCTCACCTGAGTTCCTTATCTCTTGTGAAAGTAGCTGTTCAGTTGATTTGTCTGTGGGGAGATGATTACCTAAGGATCTAACTTAGCTGCCATCTTGCTCTCCCTCTTCATTCATCACAGATGAAGAATTTAAAGGTCAAAATCGGTGACTAATGCTAGAAGTAGAAGAAGAAGAACTAGTCACATACCAGTGGTGGGTTGTAAGAATTCTGAGATTTCTTATGGACCAGTGTGGGTCAGATGGAAAGAGAGCTTGAATGAAGCTCTTTGATATCTTGTTAAAGTATTCTGCCTAGGAAAGTAGGATGGTGTTTTAGCAGGAACTTAGTAGAGGTGTGGAGTGGAGGTGGGGTCTGGGAAGTAATTTGTCAAAGATATAAAATCTCAGGAGAAATAAGTCAGGAAATCTACTAGAAAATATGGTGACTACTGTTAATAACAATAAATTGTATACTTAAAAATTGCTACGTGGGAAGATTTTAAATGTTCTTACCACACATAAACACACATATGATATATGTGAGGTAATAGGTATGTTAACTAGAGAATGTGAAACCACCTTACCATGGTACAATCAAGTATCACCATTTACCCTACCTGGCAACCTAATGCTGAGTTCACAAAATCTGACTATTCCATAACTTAAGAAAATGGCAAAGAAATCATGCAAACACACAGAAGTAGCTTTTCAATAATCCTGGACAGCTCTGTGATTTCAGGGGTCCATGGAAAGAGAGAGAGCCAATGGAGTCCACTGCAGTTCTTCTTATATTCCATGGAACATTCTATTTCCAAAAGGGCAAAGAGGTAGGATTACCAAGGAACAGGTAAGTGTAACTCAATCCCAGCAGGTGATACCTACTCTTGGAGTCACATTTTGTTATCGGAGCTGGGGTAACACCCAAGTTACTGCAACCTGGCACTATCAGTGCCAGACTGAAGGCAATAATTGTTCAGAATCCCAGTGCATCAGGACTTAAAGGTGTCTGCATCCAGGGCAGCTCCTGACAATCAAAAAAGAACATTTGTGTTCTTCTTTACTATCTCTCCTTCCTGCAAACTATGTTGTAGTCCAAAATAAAATGGAGAAGACAGGTTAAAAAAAAAAGCCTGGGTAAGAGAATAAATGAAGGACTGCATCCTTAACAGATACGTGGAAGGACAGTTTCAGGTGTATGGGTTTTGTATCTGCAGATCATCTGGAAGGAACCAATTTATCACAGGTGAAACATCTGCCCAGGTTGCTCACCTTCTTTCTGTCCAGTGCTCACCACCTTATACTAGGGAGTCATGTAATTAGGGAAGGTTAGAAAATTACAAAGTTCTACATAAAATTATATTGCACTGCTATTATGAAATTATACTGGTCTGGGGCTGTAGCTCAGTGGCAGAGTGCTTGCATAGCACCTGTGAGACACTAGGTTTGACCCTTAGCACCACATAAAAATAAACAAATAAAATAAAGGACTACTGTCCATCTACAACAACAACAAAATATCTAAAAAAGAAATAATAATGAATGCTTTACAAATATAGAAAACGCAGAGAAAATATGAAAAATATATGCTATTTTTCACTATGAACTATGTGTGATTTGACTTTACATCATCCTTTCCTACCATAGTGCTTGCTGGAATAATTCCTGCACTATATTTGTGACACAACAAAAATGCTTATTTCAAGGACAAAGATAACTTTCTAGAAAAAGCAATGCCTGAACTGCATCTTAAGGGAGATTTAAGATTTAGCCATGCAAAGCTCTGACAAACTTAAACTTTAGTGTCCAGGACTAATGAAAAGTAGCATTTTTTTTTTCAGAATGAAAATTTGGGAATGAAGCTATGACACATTAAAATAATAAGAATTGTACTGCTGAATGCAGTGGATCTTAAGAGGCAATCCTTATTGCATAGAAATGATTATGGCTAGTGGAGCCCTTCTTTGAGCAAATTGGCTTCAATTCACTCTTTTTTTTAAATATTGTTTTTTAGTTGTAGTTGGACACAATACGTTTATGTTATTTATTTATTTTTATGTGGTGCTGAGGATTAAACCCAGCGTCTCGCACGTGCTAGGTGAGCTCTCTACGCTAAGCCACAACCACAGCCCCTCAGTTCACTCTTTTTTTTTTTTTGAGATTTTTTTTTATTGGTTGTTCAAAACATTACATAGTTCTTGATATATCATATTTCACACTTTGATTCAAGTGGGTTATGAACTCCCATTTTTACCCCGTCAGTTCACTCTTTAAAAGGTAAACAAACAACTAGTAGATAATGTCCATCAATCTCACAGGCTCGATAAGACCTGGTCCATGTTGGTTCCTGTTAGAAGAGCTCTATATTTACTAGAGTCACATTACATTTGGTCCTACAGTGACACCATGTTAAAATATAGTCTCGGTAGATTATAAAAGATCACCGTTTTCAAAAATATTAATGGTATGGCTCCTCAACCACCACTAATCCTGGCCAAGAAGTGGTGATGGAACTGTGGAGGGGTGGCCCAGGTGGGCTGGAGCACAGGTAGTGAGCATGGGTCATGGTTGCTCTGAACCCACCATGCAGGTATGGCTTTGTTATGGGGAACCAGGGCTGAGGGAAGCCATGGTGTGCTGACCTATTGCACTGGCAGAGGCCTGGCCTGGGACTGGGGCAGATGCCATCTCCACACAGTGCTGCATACCAGAGCCATGATCTGACAACATTAACCACCCAATTCCCTAGAGCTGGTGGGAAAATGGAAGCAGGGCAGACCTGATTGGGATTGTAGGGCTAACCATTAGTGTTGGTGCTTTTCCAAACCCTAGTCAGCATAAATTTGGACCAACAGCATTGATCCAAACTGCTGTATAAATCCTTAGACTGGCACACTCAAGCAGCAACATCTGTCGGGTCCCCTCTTACCCTGACAGCTCAGTCTCTTCTCTTCCCACATGAATAAATCTTACTCTTTTGCACTTACTCTTCCTTGTTTGTGGATTTCATTCTTTAAATCTGAGAGAGGAGATCTTGGAAGGAAGTGGGCAGTGAGCTTCTGGGGTCTGCTGCAACACTGGAGGGCATAGTTTGCCATTAAGAGCTGTGATAGTTTACTAACGGTAGTGGAAAGGAATCAGGCTTTGCTAGCTGTGACCCTCAGATGCCAGCAGGCACCCCCTGCCTTGATTAACCGGTAACACTACAAAAGGCTTTCTTGACTGTAGAGGCCTACAGTTTATGCCAACCCCCATCTTCCAGCAGAAGTGGAGAATCTAGTTTCATCTCAAACTCTGGTTTCACCAGCACATATTAATACAATAAATCTAGCTACCAGAGCAGATAAAACTGCATGTGGACAACATTCTTTTTGCTTTTATAATTATCATTATTTGCCAAAATGGCGGAATTATTTTTAAAAATTTCTTTTTTGTTGTTGATTTTTTGAAGATGTAAGAGATGTTGTACTTAAGGAAATGCAGTTTTGCTCCAACCTTAAGAAAATAAGTGCATACTATACTGATGCTAGATATTTTTTGAAGAATACACACCACACACAGGATCATAAAACTGAAAAAGTAAGGGCAAATTTCATTTTATGAAGAAAACATAAAATTATTGATGTTATTTACCTTCTCAGAACATAGTGGAAGAGAAACATGGTGTACAAATATCTTTTTTCACTTTGCTGAAAAGCTCAAGTTTTGTAGATCTTATTCTCTAAATATATCCATATTTGAATGCATTATTTATAATAATAGCAAATGTGAATGTTGCACACAGCATGATAGGGCTAAATATAGATTAAATTATATATATTCACAAGAACAACCTAAGGTAGGGAGTATTATTCCCTCTCTTTGACAGAGGAGAAAACTGGGACACAGGTTAAACTATTTCCCAAGGTCATACAGATTGGAATCAGTAGAGCTGGTATTTTAATACTAGAAGTCTGGTTCCAGAATCCAGGCTTTTTACTCATAACATTTGAAAATTTGGTCCTTTTACCAGACTTCTGTTTGAAGAACTCTGAGAAACATTTATTTGCTACTCTTTGGCACATAGCGTTTTTTTCCTAATTCATTTCTGTAGGTTTAATCAGCTATTTGAATTTTCAAGATATTTCTCAACGTCTGTGGATTTGAACGTCTGTTCTCAAGGATGGTGATAACTTTTAGATATGATTTTTCACATAAGCAACTCACCAATAGTGACTCATCTGAGTACAGAATGTCCTCATTGTGTGCTCTTTCTGTCATTCACACTGGCTGCTCATACTGATAGATGAGTCACTATTGGTGAGTTGCTTATGAAGATAGCAGGTTCACATAGTTTTGGGTTTTCATTGTGAACTAAATATTTTGGGCCTGAGAACATAGCTCAGTGGCAGAGCACTTGTTTAGCTTCCACAGGCCCTGAGTTAAATACCCAGCACTGAACAAAAAAAATTTCCTGGAGCTATTTGTCATATTTTTGTCCTCCCATCTGATCGATCAACATATGAAATCTGCTGAGTGAAATCATTGGGAAATAGAGTAAGTGATGCTTTTATCCTGAGAAAATTAAAATCTCTACACAATGAAAAAGAATGCCAGGTTTTAATAAAAAATTTGAACTCAAAAAACTGTCAATATAAAAAACTTAAATCTGCATCCTTGCTTTTGATTTTACCATATCAAGTGGCTTAATGTAGAAAAAGGACCAGACTATTTAGTCACTGTCAAACCCATAGCTTATCTATGGGTTCTCTGATCACCACCTGCAATTCTCATTGTTATGGCACAGAATCAGACTTTGCCAAATACTCACTGTGTGACCTTAGACAAGTGACTAAATAGTCTGGTCCTTAGACTCTTCAGTTGTCAAAGAAAGGTCACATGGCCATTTGAGTGTGGCTCTGTGAGGACTGAGGTAATGTAGGAACATTGTACAGAGCATGCTTATTTGGACAGCAGCTTTTATTACTGCCCATGTGTGCCCTCCTCCTTTTATTGCATTTGATAGAAAGCACATATATGGGCCCCTGAGTGTTGGCATATGCTTCTTCATTGGTTATGTAAGGTTTTATATGTTCCTCCAATCAAGAGCATAGTTTTTCAGATCCAGCCTCAAGAATTTTACCAGAGTCCTGATTTTGTAGAAAAGTTCATAAAAAAAAATACCCATTTCCCCATGGGTTACAAAACAGTAAGTTTTTTTTCCTCCCTTTTGTTATCCTTTCAGTTAGTTATTTCAGCATATCACAGCATTAAAACACTCCCAAAGAAAAGGTCACTCTTTCTCTGATCAAAACATTTCTTTTCTGTTCTGTTCCCAGGGGTGCACATGGGAACAACAATCAATAAGAGAAGCTCATGGAAAGTTTCCACTTATCTTTGAGGAATAGCCATTAGGTCAACACATTTTGCTGTGGTTTTGGCAACAATAATTTCTCTCATAGTGGCATTTTCTAATCATGGGGTGAAAATAACTTTAGATGCAATAATAGAGCTTGATCAAGATCTTTCAGATCTTTATCAGAACTTTGACCTTACATTTTCCTTTCATTTAGTCATTTTTTGATTAGGTAATGAAAATAATTTTCAACATTTCAGACTGAAGGGATAAAACATTTCTCATGTGATATCAGCTCCAAAATAATTAAGCATTGCCAATTCACACTTACTTTTTTTTAACCTTATAATGTTACTGCATTTTCAAATAAAAATCTGAGAAATAGAGATGTGTTCACTATTGCACTTCCTTGTGACTGTGAATAGTGCCTTTCTCGGGGGTTCAAAATCCAGAGTACATATAACCTCTACATGTTTCTCATCTTACAGAGAAATGAAGATAGGTTATTGTGTTCTATTTTAAAGTTGAAAAAATTAGCAAAGATTTATCAGTAGAGCTACTGTGGGAATTTAGCAGCATGTAGACTATAGGGTGGTACTGCAAATGCCTCCTTCCTCCTGAACACATGTGAAGCTCTACAAAATACCTTAGAAAAATGAAGAGGCTCCAAACAGGAACATGTATAATTTCATTTTGATATTTTAAGCATGACAGTTTTAGACAGTTTCTGGAAGTTTATCAAGTAAATGTGACCCTTAAAAGTTCACTCATGAGCTATGATAGATGTGAAAAAGACCTATAAATAACATTGGCACATTTAAAACAAGACTTCTGATAAACTCTGAACCAGTATTTTGTGTGTGTGTGTGTGTGTGTGTGTGTGTGTGTGTGTTGTATTGAAATGGTATCTTCTCATGAATCTCCCCACTGTCACATGCTCAGAAATTATCTATCAGGATTAGCCTTGTATAAAGGTAGTATGGCTTAAAGTACACTGACCTCTTATTTTAGGTGAGTTTCTTTTGAAATTAAATTTTTAAAAAGCATGTGATACATATACAAAAATTGTGCATAAACCATGAGGCACAGTAATAAAATAAACACGCAGAGCATGAAAATTAGTAGTACTTTGTTACTCTTTAAGTATTGTGCCCACCTACATCCTCCTACTCCTAGAAGCAAATACTGTCTTAATTTTAAACTTTGCATGATTTGGAGCTTTATAGAAGTGGTGTCATTATATGATACATACATGTGTGTCTTTTTAAATATTTCATTATGTTTTAATATTGTTATTACATGAAGAGATGATCCATTCAATTTCACTGCTTATAATAATCCATCATATCAAAGTACCACATTTTATTTATTTATTCATTCTCCTGATAATACACATTTGGAACATTTTCAATTTTTTTTTAAATTACAGTAGTGCTGCTAAGATGGTTCTTGTACAGTTCTTCTAGTGTACATAGGCAACATTGTCTCTAGGGTTTCTGAGTCATATGAATGATATAAAACTAATGCCAAATTGTGCAAGAGGTTCTACCACCATTCCTTTCACAGCTGAAAACATATTTTGTCCCTGTGATGTGTTGATACTCTGATAACCTGATTCATACTTTATTTGGAGTAGCTTCACTTTTACACTTTGCTCAGATACTATGATTAAAATAAAATAATTAAACTCCCATCTCATGCTTCCTCCTGTAATAAGGGAGCAGAGGGAAAAAGACTTTTAGAGAGAGGATATACCACTGGCCCATTTATAATACAGCCTATTACAAAGAAAGCAAGATCCCTAGACATCCCAATTTCCTTCACACAGCATTTGAAGCAGAGAAGCCATGCAGAATTCTCTGAGAAACACACAAGGGGCCCAGTAGAGTGGTGTAGGCATCTCCTATTCCTCTTTATCTGATAAAACTAGGTACTTAAAGTAGGACAACTTAAAGTCACCTTTCAAAACACAATTATGTTACCCCATATGTACCCAACTTGAATATGCCCAGAGCTGAATTTTTAAATGTGCCTAGATATCTAATCTCATTTCTTTTAATAAAAACTTCATTTCTTAAGCTATCTTGTAGAGCTGTGTCTTCTCAATAAAGAAGTCAGGATGCTTGTGTTTAATCCAGTCAAAACCTATTAGGACAGAGTTGATACTTTGATTGAAATTGAATTCATTTATGCTCATGTGAAACATGGCAAATAACAAGCCACAGTAAATTTTCCTGTCCTTAACAGAATGAAAATAGGTTTTTATAATTGAATTCCTTTGATGTTTCTCACATTTGCATCTTAGGGAAAATGGAAAATTTATTATAGGCGTGATATGAGTTGCTCATCTGTTAAAAATATTTTAATAACAGAAGTTTCTCCCATGACTGAAAGGGATAGAAAAATAAGAGTTGCCTGTTAGCCTTCCTTCATGGTGAATTCACCTTTTTAAAAAAAGATACACCATTGGTTTTATGTAAAGATGATTTTGGTGGAAATTTATAGAAATCTACAGGAATGTAATGAGCCCTTGAACCAAAATGTCAGAATCATTAGATTTGTGTAATTTTCCATGAAGGGTGGATTTTAGAGGAATGGAATGCACAACTCTCCACCTCCTTAAAAAAAACCTATCAGGAGGTTTTGTAAAGCTCAAGGACTAAGGCTTCTCAGTTGTGACTAAAACTCCCATGACTAATTAGGTAGAGTATTTATCTTGTAGTCTTTCTTTCTTTCTTTCTTTCTTTCTTTCTTTCTTTCTTTCTTTCTTTCTTTCTTTCTTTCTTTCTTTCTTTCTTCTTTCTTTCTTTCTTTCTTTCTTTCTTTCTTTCTTTCTTTCTCTTTCTTCTTCTTTCTTTCTTTCTTTCTTTCTTTCTTTTTAATAATATAGTGCACAGTAAGCACTCAATTAATACTTGTGGGAAGAATGTAGTCAGTTGTCCCATACTTATCCTGCCACTACCTTTATATACGAAGGAAAGTTATAGAAAGAGTGATCAAATGTCTGGAAAATATTATACACAATCTTATCAAATTAATATGAATTGATAAAGAGAACAAAATAATAGTAGATATTCATTTGTACCAATGAATGTTCTAGGAACTGGATTAGATACTTCCTGTTTAATCTTCATAGCAGGTACAAATGACATAAGCACATTATTTTCATTTTACAGATGAGTGAACTGAAATTGAGAGAAAAATTATAAATACAGCCATAAAATCCAGATCCAATTAACTCTGCTGTACCACCTCCTTGCAAAAACATTTTAAAAAATCCCTTCCAAAGTTTGGCTTATTATTGAGTTTTAAAATTAATTTTTGAAAAATTAAATATGTGCTTTTGACTCAAAGCAAATTACATGGAGTATTTAAAAATTGAGACAGTGACCCAGAAGTAAACAGGCATCAGAAATAAATATTACATGTATTTATTGTCAGAAAAACTCAGAATACTCAGGGAAAATATTACATTATGGCCATATGCTAGTCAAAACCACACTGTATGTAGAAAATGTCCCTAAAATATATTTAAATTATTTAGTTCATGTCTGAGCTGGAAAAAAATCATTTTGTCTGGCTAACTACTCTCAGAACTGTGCACAGAGTCCAGGACTTTGCACATGGCAGGCACTTAGCATGCCTAGGGAACTGGCCCCTCTCTTTCTAGGACTCATTGCTCAGACATCTACTTCATGAAGTCTTTTCTCATTGAAAATGACAACAAAAACCCAATTCCCACAATTCTCCTTTCATCATGTGCCTTTACTCTCCAGGTATGTTTTCGTCTTATTGAAATATAGTCAATCCCTTATTGGTTAAGCCAATATTTCATACTTCTTTAGTGTTAGGTGTGTGTGTTCTTGTATGATGGCTTATTTCTGTTGGAAGGGAAGAAGCTATAGATTCTGGCCCTGTTCAGCTCTGTACAGGGCAACATTACCTCAAGATAATTGCCTAACACAATAATTACTTTATGAGCTTCAGCAGATACTGGTTCTTATCTTTACATATCCTAAAATGCCATACATTTGCACTTCTATCCCTAAATTGGAACCATTCCTCATATCTGGGACAAATAAATGGAAAAATACAGGACAGATACAGGGTAATCCTATGCTGCAGCAAAATTTAGCTTGCTATCTTGAAAATAGTCATACTATTTTGGGATTTTACAGTAAACAAAATCCAGACAGCAGACCAGAGGGGCCATTTACGAGTTATAAAATTGCCTGGGTGAGATAAGGCAACTCATAAATGATTCAGTGAAGCTCACATGATAAATCTTATTTCTCATACACACGAATCCAAGAAAGATTCTGTGATGTTCTTAGCCCCTGATAATGTAAGAGAGGAGCACATGTCACATTAAGAACCTGACATGACATTAGAGAGCTGTAAAATGTTCAATTAAACATGGCAACTGCAGGACGAATGGTACCCAGGATACAGTTCTTTGTTTGCCTTTAAGAACTTTAATGTGTCTTATTTATTGAGGGCAAAGAACATAAGGATAGTAAAGTGACAGCCTCCAACCCATCTGAAAATATTTGTGTTAGTGTCAAGACAAATAATAAATGGGGCTGCCTCAGGATCTTAGCCTTTTCAAAAGATGGACAGAGTTGCGTTTGGTGGATTGCACCTTATGGAATTAGAGCCGACTTAAGGAAAACTGCTCCAGCATCTGTCTTCTTTCAAGCAGATTGTCAAGAGGAAAAACGACTAGGGGAGGGGGGTAAGTGAGGTGGGGAGGAGGGGTGCGGTGGGGAGGAGGGGTGCGGTGGGGGGGGAGGGAGAAGCAAGCAAGGACAGCTTGCATGTTTTAAACCCTCAAGATAAGCTGTCGCTTAGAACCTTGACGGCTCCAGAACTTGACACATGCGTTTGCTCTCTAGGGGACCTTTCTTGCTGCTCTGCGGGCAGATCACGACCACCGAGCTGTGACGCCCCGGCACTTGCCTGACCTGACATAATGGGCAGCTATTTACTGCAAACAAGGTAGATGGAAGAACATAGGCTTAAATGATGCTCTGGTGTAAGCAGGAATCCACTGGGATCCCTTGCAAACCAGTCAATCTTCTGGTTTTTTTTTTATCCCCCTCCCTCCCTTCTAGGTTGGGACTATTTATTTCTTTCCCTTAGGACCAAACCACAGATGCCTGACTCTAAGTGATGCTCCTCTTCCATCCAACCCCCTCCACTTCCCACTCAAGATCAATAGAGTGGGTTAAAGAAGCAATTGCATGACAATAAATAAAAAAGAAAACCAAGTATGGATACTACCACTTGCCAACTGACTGTTTTCTAGGCTTATTTTTATCCATTACTAAGGGGGTGGGGAGAGAAGAGCCCCAGGAGGCCTCCTGGTTAGACTGTCAGATCGCTTCAATGAGAAACCCAATCAGACTTGATTTGTGAAGAGTGTCAAAAGCTGTAGTGAATCATGTAAACATTGTGGTCTATTACATGAGGCGGTTGCTTTGCAAGCTGAAGGCTCCTCATGGGCGAAGCTAGTGGATGTTTATTTTTTCTGCATCTAAGAACACACACTTGCCTTCTACATTTTCTGGTCAAGGGGAGCAATCAAATGCAAAGACTTGGGTTGCAAAAGTGAGTAGACGTACAACAAGGGGCACTTGCAGTTTTTCCTCTTACTATTTCTCCAGGCCTAAGCCCATCACAGTAGAAGAAATTAACTAAAAAAAGTCTTTCTTCCAGTACATCTTGCTTTTCAAAGAACCAAGGGCATTTTATTGCTCTTTTTGCATTTATTTTCGAGGTGCGGCAAAACAAGCAGATATTCAAAAACCGATCTATGGCTCAGGAATGTAGGATTCACTGTTCAGTTCATAGTATCTGTAGCACAATGGTCTCCAAATTTTGTGACTTCCAAGTTGATTCCTTATTTTTCATGAATTTAAAAAGAGAAGGAAAATCCTTTTTCCTTGAATCTTAAAAGACACAGGTGAGTTTAAGAATCCTTAGTTTCTTCCAGGCCTCCAGAGACTCAGCACATACTCTTGTATCTGAATTTCCTTAAATAATATAGAAGCTCCAAGCAAAAAGCTTAGATCCTTGAATGTCTGCCATGAGTGGAAGCCAGGTTCCTATGGGAAACCAATACCAGTTTCCCATCCTGGGGAGCAAAGCCTACATTGACTATAAAGGAGAGAGACATACTATAATTTTTTTTTATCAGATTGTGATAGCTTTGTTGGACCTTCATACCATGCTAAGTATGAAGCCACAGCAGATTTTCAAAAGTCCATAAAAAAGAAATTCATCTTATTACTGACACTCTCCTTATTCATTCTTCTAGACACTTTTATAAAACTTTCCTGCCAATAATTATTTGCAGTGAAGTGGAACAAGAGTGAAACAGACATTTGACATCAGGTGGCCTTTACCCCTCCACTGAGACGATCTTTCCAACTCTTCTTTCCCCAGGGCTATAGCTGGCAGTGACATCACTCTGTCTCAGTATAATCTACTATTCCTTGTCCTGTGGACCAGGCCAAAGGCTGGGGATAGAATGGGTTATTCTTTTCTTCCTTTAAAAAATTTCTCTGTCTAGTTTCTTCTTGAGGCCTTCAGCTGAGCTCTGGGAAGACTGACCATAGTTTTACATATTGGGAGTACAATAGCCAATTCTGTCTCTTTTTTTGGTCTGCCAAGAGTGCTCTCATGTTCTGGGTTACTTTCATATTTTCATATAAATTATTTCCAAGGCTTGTATTCTCATAACTACTCTGAGAAATTCCAATCTTGGCCCTGAGAGTGATCTGTGTCAGTGGACTGGTCAGAGTATATTTTAATAGCTATTGTTTCTTTTTCTTTTTTTTTCTTTTTTTGGTACCAGGGATTGAATGTAGGGGCACTTAGCCACTGAGCCACATCCCCAGCTCCTTTTATTTATTTATTTATTTATTGAGACATGGTTTTACTACATTGCTTTGGACCTCACTAAGTTACTGAGGCTGGAATTGAACTTGTGATCTCCTGCCTCAGCCTTCCAAGCTACTGGGATTACAGATGTGTGTCACCATGCCCAGCTAGTTTCAATCTGAAGAAATGGAATGAAGAAGAGTGTTTAGATCAACGTAGGAAAGGAAAATAGGAGTTTTTTAATCCCCATTCATAGCTACAACTTGTTAAAAGTTACCTTTTAAATTAGAAACAAAAGCTCTGGGAAGAACATTGTGTGTGTTTTGAGTAAAAAAAGTACAGTTTTAGGCTACTTTCTTCCCTTCTGACAAAATAGTCCTTCCTCAACCTTGTTGTCAATGAGGATGAATCATTATATATACACACACACACACACACACACACACACACACACACACATATATATATATACACACACATACATATATACACATACATACATATATACACACACACACACACACACACACACACACAATACACACACACACCCCAAAGGCTGATGGATAAAGCAGGAGAGTGTGTGGCATTTGGTTTTTATGTTCTTAATCTGAGACAAGAAATGAGCATCTGTGGAAGATAGAATTTTGGGTCTACCATGCCATCTGGCTGTGTAGTGCCACATGGTTGGTATCATCTTTATAGAGAAGCTTCTATGCTTACTTCTCCGCTTTGCAGTCTTTGATGCAGGAAGAACTGTATACATTCTTTGAAATATTGATATTTTGTCAATCTGATGTAAAGCCAGTTTCTTCAACCTGAGCATCATTGACATTTTAAGCCTGATTTTTCTTTGTTTCTTGTTGCAGAGGGTTGTCCTGTCCATCATAGGCATACTTGTTCCTATTCACTAGAGACCATTCATGCATCTCCCCCTTACCACTCCCAAACCCCAGGCAGATGTGACAATCCACAATATCTCCAGACATTGCCTAATATTGTTTGGAGGACAAGCTTAAGACTGAGAACCATGGATGGGAAGCAGTTTATGACATTGACTTTAAGCTTCACTCTTTCCAGCAGATTGGCATTTTGGGGTTCTTTTACAAAGACATTCCAAAGCCACATGTCAGCCATGGAGGCGAGCTGCTCAAACCCTTTTTCCAGGCTGGAAGGTGTCTCCAGCTGCTGCAGAAGTAGTGCTGAGAACTTGCCTACCCCTAGGTTGCTCTTAGCCAGACAATGGCTCAGCACAGACATGGTGCTGGTGCTGGTCTGCTTCTGACAACATGGGACCTCTGGGATGACATCACCCTTTGGTTTTTCTGGAAGTTCCTCAGAGCTGTACTAACATTGGAGCCTTCTTACCTGGTTCTCCTTCTTTCTCCTTTTCCAAGTGTGAGAACTGCATCCTGGTCTGGGATCTCATAGCCTTTCCCTGCTTCCTCTTCCCTCATGGACATTTCCCCAATAACCTGTCCATCTCTAATTCTATCTCAGACATCCTTCCTGGATTTTCCAGCATGAGGCCGCTGCCATTGTGCATGTGCTATTCTCTCTCTCTCTCTCTCTTCCCTGTCTCTGGTTTGTAACATACGGTTTAATAAAGAGAAATTGACTAAGCTGGGCGTGAGGTGTGGGGGGAGGGCAGCAAATGAGGAGGTTCTTGACCTGGTCTTCAAGCCTTGTGTAGGTGATGAAGAACTCCCAGAATTCAAAGTTTGTGATCATCAGGGAGAGAGGTTAAGGGAGGTGGAGTAGGTCCCACAGTAGTAGATGTAAAATAGTCAGGTAAAGAAAGATCTCTTTGGTGTTATATGTTAATAATGTTTACTTTTGCATTTTCCAAGTTTTGTTAAGGGTTAGCATGGATTAAGAAAAAAATTTCTTCTCACAATTTCCTTCTTCTTTTTTTTTTTTTTTTGGGAAAAGTAGGCTTTCTTTCAAAGAAGGTTCTCTAAGTAAAATGACTTTTTTTTTTTCAATTGAAAGATCAGAAAAGTGTTAAATTGCAGGTGGCTCAGGGAAGCAGAAATGGGAAGAAAGAAGTGAGAAAACCCCTGGATTCTCTTCCACCAAATTGTGAGTTTGTTCCCTCAGATCCCTTCCACTTACAATGTCATTATCATAGAGAAGGGTGATTGCAGATATGATAACTATAAAGCCTTTATGAGACAATAAATCATTGTTTCGGGAAAAGAATAAATTTTATTGTGAAGGCACTACATCATTAAAAAAAATTGTGAGCTGTGTATATGCTAAATTGTGCTAATTGTTAGCAAAAGAAGAATGAAGGAACAAACAGGGAGTGTGCTTTTCTGGAACTTCCTGTCTAATAGAGAATAAAAACAAAAAAAAGAAACTATAATTCAGATTGGTGTGATCTTTTTTAAAATTTATTTTTAACTGACACATTGTTATTGTACATACTTATGGGGCACAGTGTGATTATTTGATACATTCATACCATGTATGCAAATCAGGGTAGTTAGCACATCCATATCTCCTTAGGATAGGGGATTGTAAAGGGAGCTATAGGAGTCAATAGAATATGTACCAGAAATAGGCATGTGGGATCCAGAAAGCAACCTCCAAACCTAGACCTGAAGAGTAGGTTGTTGCAGGGGAAACACAGTGAGGAAAGAGACTTCACAGAGAAAATAGCATGTTCAAAGGTCTGTAAGCTAGAGTTAATGTTGATGAAAGTGAAAATAATTACTATAACTAGGCTACATATGGTAGAGTAAGATATTCAGGAGAAAGACATATGAAAGTTGTATTAAGCAGTTTGTACTTTATTTTGAAGGCAATGAAGTACTATTTATTTATTTATTTATTTTTGAAAAATCACTCTAGGGCTCGGATTGTGGCTCTGTGGTAGAGCACTTGCCTTGTATGCATGAGGGGCTGGGTTTGATCTTCAACACCACATAAAAATAAATAAATTAATGGAGATATTATGTCCATCTACAACAACAACAAAAACCCAAGACAAAACAAAACATAACAAAACAAAACTCTAATTGCAATGCAGAAAAGACCTGAAGGGGACAGTAATGGTGACAGGAAGGGCTCTGTTCCCCTAAGCCACGGAAGAGATTACAGTTTCCAAATCCAATGTGTCTGTTACTAGGAACACAGTTTTCAGTGTTGAGAATTTGGGTTGTAAGAGATATAGATAAGAAGATACAGAGGTTCTAGACAGGTCAATATGATCAAGAACATAAAAAGAGGAGACATTTTTGGAAAGATTATGTGTTCAATTTTTGACAGGTTAGGATTTAAGGGCTTTGTGGGATAACCAAGCATACCTGGAGACCAGTGGAGAGAGATGGCTGGAGATTTGGATTTGTGAGACATTAAAATATAGATGGGGATGAAGGCTGTGTGATTGTGTGTTAGGGGGTGCAGAGTGTGGAGATAAGCTGCTCTGGAAGTTAGTGAACTGAGCAGAATGGACCTCTGGTCCACATCAACACTGAAGGCCAGGTAGAAATGAAGCTTGCATAAGAGACCAAAAGGAACAGCCAGAGAAAGTTGAGGACATCTTAGGAGTGAGTCCTGGTAGTGAGCCAGGGGGAAGTGGCTTTAGTAGGACTCCCCAAGGAGGCCAGGTAGGATAGGGCTGAAGAGAGCCTGTTGCTCTAGTGAGCAGCAGTAGAAGCAGTGGCAACTTCCACAAGACCTGGGTGGAGAGCTGGGTGCAGGAATCAGGGGCAGTGGGTAAGCAGAGACAGAAAGAGTAACTGAGAGAGCTGGGCTGAGGAGAAAGGTGATGTCAGTGAAATATTTTCTTTCGAGATAGGAGTGAATTGAATGTGTCTAAATGGAGATGGAAATGAATCAGGAAAGAGAAAACAGTTGAAGCCATGGGAAGGAGAAAGCAAGATTTTTGAGGTGGGTGGTCTTAAAACTCTAAATCAAATCATGCTGCTCTTCAAATTAAAAAGCAAAGGAACAAGTAAACAAAGATTCCAAACAAACAAAAACACTTCTTCCAATAGCTTTCATTTTTTATGTAATATATGACTCCAAACTCCTTTCTCTGGCCAATAAAATCCTGTAGGATCTGTCCCCTCCTTACTTCTCTCATTTTCTACTGCATTGTGTCCTTGCTCATAATAATCAGTAATCCTGGCTTTCTTGCTGTCTCACAGACATTCTAAAATAATATACACAGTTGTGCCTTTGCAAAAGTGGTTTTAGTTTTCATAAAATGTGCTTCTTGTGGCTATTTGAATAGCTAGTTCTGTCACTCTGTTCTTAGAGTAAATATTCTACCCTTTGTCAGTATCCATCATTGACTTGATTTTCATCATTGCATGTATTCATTGATTTTTGGGGGGTCTCTCTGTTTACCTCCTCTAGAATAAGCTCCTTAGGGGTAGGAATCAGTATATCTTGTTCTGGTGCCTACAACAGTACCTGAAAAAATGGGAGAAAATTGGTCTCCAAAGCTCTGGGAGTGGGAACTGGTGAGGAAATAGAGTTTTGGGGTAGTTTTGAAACCTGCTTAGGAGTAGAAATGTTGGATGTAATGAGAAACCATTCTTCAGAATTGTGCGATTTTTCTCCTGCCAGACCACTGCTCTCAGAGATACTAAGAAGTGTGATACTTAAGTCAAGACAATGTGTGGGGTTCTCCAGAACAAGGAATAGAAGGGAAATGGAGCGAGGGAGTCATGTGTGAAGTGATAGGCTAAGAACTTGAAGGTAAAAATAGAGGTTCAGTAGGTTGGAGGTTTCTAGAAGCTGAAGAGTGGTTTCTATTAGAGCAACTGATGAGAGAGAATTTGGAGGAAAGGAGGTTAAGATCAGAAAACAATGCATGGATTTTTAATTTCACAGGTAAAGAAGTTTCAGATGTGACGGCAGCCACAGAAGCAGATGGCAGAATAGACTGGCCTATTGGAGGTAAAGTCATTGGAAATAAGAAAGTGCTGGAAGTGGTGAGGGAGAGCCTAAGCTAGACACCCAAATTTACAGTGAATAAGAAGGTAGGTCAGTACAAGACAGCAAACACAAGGGTATAGGGTCACACAACCATGTTGCTATGTCAAAGATGCAGTGTCTTTTAAAGTAAAGGAGGAAAGAACCATGAGAAACAAGCAGGATGCTGCCCTACTTCCTGACCCTTAGGATACAGAATACAGGAAAAGTCAGCTTTCTGCTTAGATTAGGAGGAGTCAGGGCATTAGGGAAGTGATTGAAGACAAAGGAGCTCTGTGTTAACCATGGGATAGGGATTCCTGAGGGACAATAGGAAAGCCAGATTAGGACACAAAGGAAGGTCAAATGAAAAATAGGGCAGGGCAGAAGTGGCTCAAGGATGCAGCGAAAGACAGATAAAGGAATCTGGGTTGTGTGTAATGGAGATGTAGGCATGGTGTTTTTTTTCTGAACATGGTGGTTTATCTGGATAAAAGAGTCACATACTTTCCTACAGGATACCCAGAAGTCAGCTGAAATTTGGTGGGGTTGCCTTTCTGTAGGAACATTTGTCTTTTGTGGAAAATTTTCATCTTTCCTGTGTTTGGGGGAAAAGCATATTTTGGCTGGATCAGTGGTATGAACTCTGGAAAGAGATTCCTGACCCCAGACTCTTGGAGCCAGGCTCCTGTGGGGCTGGAAGCTTGTGTCCCAAGGTTGGCTCAGCCAGAAGGCCCCATGTTCAGAAGGCTGGTCTCCAGGAGACCATGGTAGTACAAGCCTACTCTTATCTTATAAGTCCACCTGCAGCCAGCTCCCACAATCTCCTCCTGGGGTGAGGTCACATGGGGTCATATTTTTGAGAGATGTGCAGCCCTGACCAGCAGGGTGGTATAAGGTGATTCTTAAAAGAATTAGCCCCTTCTACAAAATTTGTCATGAAATATTAACCTTAAACTGGTTAGTTCTTTCTGGTTTGAAGGAGATTCTTTACCAAATATTTGTATTTGGTTGTAAATGAATTGCATACTTATTGAGAATTCAAACTGCTTCACAGCACTGGACAGGGGAGATATAAAACATTGTTCCTGCCAGAACATACATAGGAATTAAGAAGTTATGCAGCACAACCCCAATGAAACAGCAAGGAGGCAATTTTAGCAATGGTATTGGAAAGAGTGGCAGTGGAGAGGGGTATTTGAAGGTCAAATAGAGTATGCCTCAAGTAAGGAACTGATCATTAATGGTCAGTTCACTAATGGAACAGATCATTAATGGCAGCTCTGAGACCAGATTTTTTTTTTTTAAGTGAGGAGGGTCTACAAAACTTTGCTTCCAAATGGTGAGAAAATCAGATAAGTAGATGGTTCTTGGTATGTGCAGAGACTTGGGGCAGGCATTTCTGTAGAACCTGAGAAGCTATGCTTCTGGTGTTTTTCATTAGAACAGATTTTTTAAATCAGTGAGAAGGTGTTGTGCAGCTAATGAGAAGTTGAAGATCTCTTAACAGAGCCTGAACTTTATATTTTTATTTTATTTTTTTAAAAGTTTTTTTAGTTGTAGATGGACCTTTACTTTATTTATTTATTTTTATGGGGTGCTGAGGATCAAACCCAGTGACTCACACAAGCTAGGCAAATGCTCTACCACTGAGCTACCGCCCCAGCCCCAAGAGCCTGAACTTTAATTGCAGAGAACTATAAAATTCTCAGTTGTTATAAGGAGGTGATCATTTTGATGTGGCTTATCACAAATCAACAAGTCCCAGATGGGCCTGAAACCTAAAAGAGGATGGCAGATTATATGGATAAAGGTTAGTGATAGAAAGGGACTCATAACATTTCCCTTCATTATATGTGAGAGAAGTTGGAGCCGACAGAGATGACATACTGCATTATTCTATTTATTATTCATGTCAATTTTGCATATGTATGTATGTACATACACGGCCAATAGAATAAAATAGAAGTGACAGTCCTTAAGTTAAACCACAAGAGGCCTTGTTGTCTTAGATCCACTGTCTCCACCATATCAGGAAAGAGGTTGAGAGCCCATGTGAACCAAAGTCCAATCATCCATCGTCTCAACCAAGGCCACAGAGATGTGAGACAGCCCAGCCAACATTACTAGACCCATCTCTATAGCCCACAGCTTTATTAGGAGTGTAGCTGAAATCAACCAAACCTGGCCCAGATCAGCAGAAAAATCACACATCTGACCTGCAGACTTGTATAATGACAAGTGGTAAATGTTTAAGTGTTCAAATTTTGCAGTGTTTCTGTATACAGCAATAGATAACTAAACACCATTCATGCATGCTCCCCATTAACCATTAACCTTAATCTTATAGTTTTGTTGGGTAGATGTAATGAACATATCACCTTATCACAATATGTAATTTTGACCAGAAAGGAGAAACAATTAGAGTGGGCTGGGGGATAGTAAAGGGAAGAGAGAGAAGGAGAGTGGGAAAGATGGAGAGAGAGAGAGAGAGAGAGAGAGAGAGAGAAGTGCGCACAGAGAAAGAGAAAGAAAACAAAGGGATTTGGTGGACACTCCTGGCCATGCATGCAGACTCTTAACTAGGCAGGAAGATGGCAGGGGTTGTGGGCCATTCTAGGTTGAGAGAAATCCCATGAAAATATGGTGAGGGGAATGAGAGCACAGTGTGGGGAATGAACAGTGACATGACAGGTTTCCCTGGAATGGATGACTTCGGTATACCCTATGGCATGTAAGGTAGGATGTGTGTGTGTAAATGACCAAACCTTGGCCAATCATATATCAAATCATATGACTTGTTGCTAAAACTGTATTGTAGGTCTAATCTGTTGAGAATACTTTCTGATAATTCAATCTCTCTCTGAAATGTCTTATCAGAAGCACTTATGAATGGCCAGTTCTGTGATCTCTAGTTGGGTATATTTTCCCAGGGTGTATAAGAGCTCAAGTCCAGCGCAGCACGCTCCATAGCCAAAGTAGCCATAGCCTTTCTATTAGAATCATATGTACCAGAAAAATTACATTCATGTTAAAATTTTTAGGACCTGGTTATAAGTCAAAGATGACATAATGTTTTGATGTTGTAATTTTCATCAGGATTTCAGGAATGCAAATGGGCAAAGGGCTGCTGGTGCTACAAGCAACTTCTCTGTCGGACAATGGAACTGCACGCTGCACCTGCTTGGCTGTCACCATGGTCAAGGTGCCAGGAATCTGTGAAGCCTAAGCCTTGTTCCCCTGACAGTGGATCTTCTCTAGTAGCATCTTGGTAGCAAGGATTCCAGAAGAAGTTTAACTATTCACATTATTTTTTTCAAAAACAAAGTCATTTTGTAAGGATTCATTTTGCTCCAAATGTGAACAAAGAGAGCTAACAGTCTTTCAAGGTAGCCACAAATGACCCACACAATTCCTTTCCTACTTTTTCTCCTGCTCTGCCTCTTGCCTGCAGGTGTTTTTAAGCACCTAGATCATTGCCATTATTTTGTAACCTATTGCCACTGCCTGACATCTCAAAAAGAAAAATAGCAAAGGTTAATAAGGAAGTGAGTTTTAGCAGAGGACAACATACTCATGTGGCCCTTGTTTCAAAGCTGTTGCTCCAGTTTGCTCTGGTCCCCTCTCTATTGCACTTGTGTCCCTGTTCTTCCCACACTCCCTCAAACTCTCTGAGTTTCACTCTGGTGTATTTGAGTTCCTAGGACTGCACCAGTCTCTCCTGCCATAGGTGAAAGGTTCACCCTTTCCTCTGTCCCTCCACTTCTCATTCTTTATTTTTTTTTTCAGTTCTCAGCTTAGGTTTTATTTCCTTGGTAAAACTGTCCTTGGACCCTTAATTGGGATAAAATTTCTCAATTATAAACTCTCATAGCAGCAGTTATCTCTCATTCAGAACACTCACCACACACACTTTTATTTTTAAGTTGATTTGGGTTTATCATTTGATTAATTGCTTTCCTTACATTAGACTGAATGATTCATAAAAACAGAGATGCCATTGTTTTTTTTTTTGCTTCTTGTTACATCCACACATAAATAGATGTTGAATGAATGAATGAATGATTGAATTCAAGGGTTTCTCTGAGAAAGGGCATACGATACCTACCAATTCTGATGAGATTTTTTCTAGAGATTTCTCCCCTACACTTGCCATAACTATTTCTAATTCCTGAAATATAATAAGGGATTTATGAAAAACCGAGTTTCATTTTTGGTCAGGTTATATTGTGGAAATTCTTGATGATGTTTATCAAATGCTTTCTTGAAATATTTGTGGAATAAAAGCAAAATCTGTGCTGCCACTTTCCTTGAATTCTATACTGAGCTACGAGTTTTTCCCTTGAGGATTTGGAAAATAGAAACTTTTCTTAAATTGAATGAAGTGAGTCAAGATTTAAACGTCAAACAATAGAAAACACCTAATGTTAGAAACTGGAAGAAAACTCTGTAAGTGCTTTTGGTTTTCTTTTTTTGGGGGGAGGCGGGGGGAGGGTAGGTGGGTGGGTTCCGGGGGTTGAACCCAGGGGCACTTAACCACCAAGTCACATCCTCAGCCCTTTTTATTTTTTATTGTGAAGCAGGGTCTTAACCAAGTTGCTTAGTACTTTCCTTAAACTTGTGATCCTCCTGCCTCAGCCTCGTGATTTGCTGGGATTACAGGTGTGAACCACCATGCCCAGCATGTTTTAATTAGAGTTTTTCTAGTGTGATTGAAAACACGTTTGTGCTGTGAATTTAGGATAAGTTCAGACAACTCAAAGTTACTTAAATACCAAAGATGATGCTAGGAAGCCTCAAGATAATTTTGCATGACTCTAGATAATTCAAATGACCCAGTCAGGCTGACTTCAGTCAAAAAAAAAAAAAAAAAAAGAATTCCTTACTCTATATCCTCTCCTTTTAGTCAAGGTCTGTTTTGTTTTATTTCAAGTAGTCAAAGTCATTTCATCCTGGCACTGTCTTGGTAAGCCATGTGGCCTATTCTAACGCATCATTGCCACTGTCACCTATTCTGAAAAATGAGCATTCTAAAACCTATAGCTCCCTTAGCCTGAATAATTTGGCTGATCTAGTTCCAGTATGCTCTAATGCTGGTAGGTCTTCCACCCTGGCACTTAAGACTTAGGACTTTATGAAACTCTTAGAATCATTTGTAGCTCTGAGCTAATGATGAAAAACCTGGGGCAGAGCCTCCTCAGAGATCACAGGGTGAGGGGAGTAAGGTTAAATTCGAAGTTGGGAGCTGGTCCTTGTCTACACACCCACCTCCAGCACGGCCTGGGCACCTTTACATGGAAAACCCTTTGCTCTTCCTGTGCCAGGCGCATAGCACAGGTAAACAGCTTTGTTATTTCCTCTTTTGTTCTGCTTGCTGCTCACTTCTTGTACAAACAAGTGCTTATGATAATAGCAAGATATAACCCAACCTTAAAAAGGGTGTAGTGATCAGTATCCATCATCTTTCCAAGTGCCTTGTCACTACATCAATTAATACAATTGAGCAAAAAATGTCACAGGCCCGGTGGAAAAACCTTTTCACAGCTTTTCAGGGGGAAGTTTACTTCCAGCTTTTTTCCCTTGAATTAGCTCCTGTCATCTACAAAACAACAGAACCCAGTGGTGTCAATTATATTTGATTGACTGAGTAAAGCACACACACAAATAAGCGAAAACAATGGACACAAAAATCTATATATGACTCCCCTTGTCAGAGAGAATGCTTGTCTTCTCCATTTTCATGCGGCACGGTGTCCTGCTGCTCCTGCCTTAAATGTTTCCTTCAGCCCCCAAACTATCACCAATTAAGTTAGCAGGGTCTTCAAAGGTGTCAAACGACTCCCTAGGCAATCAGCTCTAACTGCTGTTCAATAAATGAGGTCTAATTTATCAGTTTAACTTCAGTTCTAAAAACCTAATGCTTCACAGCGTTGGGCTCCATTTACCTACAGTGGGAAGCGTTGCCTTGGACAGCATGGCGGGTAGAAGTTATGGCGCGTCTCCTAACAATGGCACATTTTGTTGGGTGCTTTGCCCCCCCCCCCTTTCCTAATTTCAGTGTGCACTCTCCAACTTTGTACTCTTTTGCAGTTACGTTGCACACATGCTTATACCACATCCCCAGGGGTCAACAGAAAGCTGGATGACCTGGCGTGCTGGTCAGTTTTAATAATGGCCTGGGAGAAGCAGAACCTTTCTCTCTTTGTCATGCTCTACCTTTGTGTTGTCACTGCATGGAGACTCACATTTCAGAAAATTCCAGGAGGTTAACTTTGGCAGCAGAACAAGAGTTAATGTGTGCCCAGAGTCCTAATATAGAAATGAGTGTATATGCTTTTGTTCCTAAATAAATTAAACAGATACAGATTGGGAGAAAGTATTCAAGTAAGTAAAAAGTCTCAGAAATAAATAGGCCAGAAATTTTAATAAACTATTCATGAATGAAAATCATTAATATCCATTGATGAGACATAAAAAGGCACTATAATTTATTTAAATATGCTAACTAGATTAGGCTTATTTATACTTCATACATCTTAACATCAAATAAAGACCATGAACAAGATGTATAAAAATATTTCTTGATAGAATAGGACAGAGTTGGATGGAGGCTTAATGACAACAACAAAACAAAAACAAACTAAAGCCAAGGAGACAAAAACCCTTGTAAGAATACTGATTCATTTGCAGAATAAGGTTGTATGGCCAAGGGGAATGGGCAGTGTTTGTCTTAGGCAATGTACTGTATCTACAGTGTGCCTGAGAAAATAGAGTGGAGATTTTTTATTTTAATGGGAGGACATGACTTTTGCAAATGTTCCCAAATTTGCAGCTGTGTCTTGGCCAAAGGATAATTAGAATTTGGATAAAAATCACAGTTGTAAGACAATTTCCATCATTTTGGAGTCTCAACATTTTCCCATGACTCAGAAACGTTTCTAAAAGACAACCCCACATGGGGTGTACTGAGGGCAATATTTGATTATTAATTATTTTTTTGTTGCCTCTGTGGGCACATTAACTTTGCCCTAATCCACCTGAGGAATTTATTTGCCTAGAGGAAAATTAGGATTTTGTTTCAGAAAGAAATCCAGTAGAAAGACTATGTTCTTCAGCTCCTGGTCTATACAACAGAATTTTATAGCAGGAAGAATAATCATATAAACCAGGGTTGGAATGGTGTTTTACAGATTCCATTGTTTCTCCCTTAACCCCTATCAAATACCAAGATCCAGTTCATCACGTTCTCCCATAATATAGAGAGAAGATGCCTGCTTTCCCGTAATAGTTAAAAATGCTCTATGGTAGTACACATAGCAAGGAAACATTCCTCTGTTTGTCCTTTCTCTCTCTAGTAGAGAAACTGGTGGTGGGGGGGTGGGAAGAGAGAGAAATTTTGAAGAGGAGTTGAATTTCACTCTTGTTGGGGGGGAAAGCACCCAACAAGAAGGGGAGGTATGTGAGATCAGAGCATTTAATTGGAAGAGGGGACAAATGGACAAATTGAACTGGATGGGGCTGCATGGTTAGCTGGAGAGACTTAGCTGACATTAGCTAAATGACATTTAGTTTTCTCAAGTGCTCACTTTCCAATGTTGGTCACATACCTGCCACTTAGACCTCTCTGGTTGCTCAAAACTGTGAACAGTCTTACTACCACCTACCACCTCCAACTCCTCCCACTCTTATAGTTGATATGTGTACTTGGTTTTTCTGTGGTAAACCTGAATCTCCAGCTAGCTTGCTAATTTATTGATATTAGAGATCATATTGTATTCTTTTATGGGAAAGCACAGACTACAGAGTCAAACAGATCTCTGAGCAAGGTAGATGAAAATACTGCTTTATAGGTTTGAACAGAATTAGATGGAGATTTAATGATGCAAAACAAATAAACAAAAAAGAAAAAGTAACCCAAGCTAAACTAAAACCCTTGTAAGAATTTTGGTTTATTTTCAGAGTAAGGCCATATTTAAAATTTAAAGTATTTACTACTTGTTAGTTGTGAAGGACTAAACTGGTTTCCTCTCCTGGAAATTGGGATAATATTTATCTCACAAAAGTGTTTTGAGAATCAAGTGAATTAATTTAAGTAATGACCTCAATCTAGGAACTGATGCATTTCCCAGTTTAAACAGAAAATAAATTTTTGCTAACTTCCCATTCACTCACAGAAAATAAGTCCAAATTCATTAACATGCTTGGTCGAGACTCTGCCAACCTCCATATTTTCATATTCCTGTCCTCACAAAACTCAACCCAAAGCATATTAAACTTATCAGAAGACTGTGAGTGGACATACTGCTTCATGCCTTCATTCTTCTGCAGTTATTCTCCCCTTGCCTGGAAAAGCCTTTTAAGAATTGCCTCTAAAAAGACGGTGCAGTAACTCATGCGTATCATCCCAGTGACTCAGGAGGCTAGGGCAAGGAAGATTGCAAGCTTGAGGCCAGCCTCAGCAATTCAGCAAGGCTCTCTCTCAAAATAAAAAACAAAAAGAGTTGAGGATGTAGTTCAGTGGTAAAGCAACCCTGGACTCAATCCCTACTACTAAAAAAAAAAAGAATAGTCTCTATGAAACTGCAGCCTCCTCAAAACAGAACCAATTATTATTATTATTTTAAATGTATTTTTTTAGTTGTCGGTGGACACAATACCTTTATTTTATTTTTATGTGGTGCTGAGGATCAAACCCAGTGCCTCACGCATGCTAGGCAAGTGCTCTGCCACTGAGCCACAACCCCAGCCACCAGAACCAATTATTTTCCTTTAGAGAATCCCTGTAGCTAAGAAATGCTCCATAGAACTTCATTTTACATTTCAAATACATTTTTATTTACATGTGTTGCTCTCGTAGGTCATAAACTCTTTGAGGGCAGGGACAATGTCTTACTCATCTTTGAATCTATAGTACACAATGTCTAGGACATTTGTAGGTTTTCAATAAATATTGGGTAAAAAATGGTCAGTCTCCATAGCTATCACCCTCAAAACATAGTAAAATCTCAGTTAATATTTGATCGACAGGCAGACACTCATTTTTATTAAATTTAGAATTCAATTGGTAGTGTAACTAGAGACGTAATCTGACACCTTTTATCATGTCAATTTCAATTTCTTAATTTTCATTCTCTACCAGTATTTCAAGTACTTTAAGGAACTGTACTTCACTACTCCATATATTACATGGTGTTGTTGGAGAATATTCTTAAAAGAACCAGCTTGCCAACCAAAATGTTACTCATTTGGACTTTTGATTTAATGTAAGCATTAATAATTTTTGATGTTATGGTTCTCTGCATCCTATCTCTTTGGAGAGACTGACTATTGGTTAGCTTTGGACTATGAGCTGCAAAGTATAATGACAAAGCTCTTACCAATTTCCATGCTTTTCTTGAATGATTTGAGATTGTTTCTTCCATGTCATAAAGGGGAGAGCAGCTAACAAATGAAATTTCAGACAAATGGTGTCCTCATATATCTGCAAATTGAATACCATATCCCTGCTGCAATGCCAGTGGAACCCAGCTGTAAATGATCCTGTTGGATGCCAAGTGTGGAGAAGGTCCATGCTGGTATAAAGGATTTTGCAGACAGGCCGCAGGGCCCAATAGCACATCCTTAGGGTCAAGCCTTTATTTTTTTTTTCCTCTGGTAAAAGAATTGGGCAAGTCCAGAAACTGGAGTGATTCAAAAACTAGACAAACAGATTTTCAGAGAAAGACTTTAGCCCAGAGGAAAATGGCTAGGATTGACTTAGATCAACTTTGAGACTTATAAAGTTGGTAAGATAGAGCACAGCTCCCCAAACTTTAATTGTTCATATATGCTGTGGCAACCTTGTTAAAATCAAGATTGGGGGGATTCCAAAATGGTGGCGGGCACGGAGAGATCAAGTCTCTGACCTCTTCAGCTGTGTGGGCATAGGGAGTCGTAAACAACCTAAATCTGTTTGCTCAGGATCACTAGGCAATGCTGAGCTGACATGGATCTGGGGCGAACAGTCTGGGCCTCTCAGAACACACACTGAGCCCGGATCGCTGAATTCAAGCTCCCGTTCGCCTGCTTCCCGCAGACAAACAGCTGTGACTCAGCAATAATCCATCCGGCTGAAACAACTGGTCAGCCCTTCTCATTCTACGGAGGTAAATGCCAACCGAGCCTTCATAGGTAGTGGCCACAGGTTTGAAACGGGGCTTGGGAGAGACGGTAAGGACCCACCTGTTGCATTGGTCGTCCGGCAAAGGGAAATGAACTGTCGCCATTTGCAAGAGATACCACCATGGCAGAGAACTGACGTCATCAGACTGCGGCAGAGGAGATAACTTCATTGAAACCTGCGGCTACAGGTGTGTAATTCCCTAGCCTTCCCTCTCCACACATTGGGGAAACCTTAAGGGCCCCTCCCAGCTCTCCCGTAAGGGCCCCTTCCAGCTCTCCCGTGAGCACGATAGCCAGACCCAGGGAATCAGAGGTGGCGCGGGACCAGTGGCGCGGAACTACCGCTCCCACCAATGCTGACAGCTAAGGTCTCTTGCACCAGCTACCGGGGGTGTGGCTACCGGAAGGCAAGTAAAATTCGTTGAGAATTCTCAGCCCCAAGCTCTACAAACTTAGGGTCTGAGGGAATGGCAAACTGGAAGAGTGTGCCCACTCATTCATGAAAACAGGGCTCCCGGGAGCAGCAGACCTGGCATGTAGCCAGTATTGTGGTGAGCAGCACCCGTGACAGGGGCCTGGCTAGAGGAAAAGTGGGGAAGTGACTAGACACAAGAGGAGGCCCTAGGCACTCAGGATTGGAGACTCGCCCAGTCTGGGAGGAGCTGCTGCACAGTGATTGGTTCCCGCATATTGACAGGAGAAACTTGGCCTGGTGGGCACAGCGCCACCTACTGGAAGAAGTTAATCAAACCCTAAGACTGCATTTATTAGTTTTTTTTTCCTTTTTTTCTTTTCTCTCTTTTTTTTTTTTTGATTTGGGTTTTTCTTTCATTTTCATTTTTCTTTCTTGTTGTTTTTTTAAATTTTTTTTACAATTTTTTAAAAATTTTTTTCTTCTAATTTTAATTTTTTTATTATTTTTTTGTTTTAAATTTTTTTCTTTTTTTATTTCCTATTTTTTTCTTCTTTTGTCTTTTCATTTCTTTTCAATTATCTTATCCACCCTTCCTTGAATTCTACCTGCTTACTCTCATTCTCTTTAGTGACTTCTTCCCTCACCTTCCAATACCTTTCCTCCCAAGCATCTAATAAATTTATAGGAGTAAACAGTAACTCATCAGTCAAACAGAACAAGAAGTAACATGAGCAGCTTCAAAAAGCAAGGAAGAAAAGGAGTACAAACAATGCAGGACAGCCTAAATACTCAGGAGGACCTAGAGTCATCAGAAAAATGGTCATATAAAGAACTCAAGGAACACCTTAGACAGATGGAATGGAACCTTAAAGAGGATACAAGACAGAAAATTCAAGAAGTGAAAGAACACATTGAGAATGAATTACATAAACAGATAAAAGAAGAAGTTAGGCATCTTTATCAGGAGATACAGATTATAAAAATAATCAAACAATAATTTAGAAATGAAGGAAATGATAAACCAAATTAAAAACTCAATTGAGAGTATCACTAACAGAGTGGAGCAAGTAGAAGCCAGTACATCAGATAATGAAGACAAAATATATCATCTTGAAAAGAGTCTAGCCAACTCAGAAAGGCTGGTAAAAAATCACGAGAAAAACATCCAAGAGTTATGGGATAACATAAAAAAACCAAACTTACGAGTCATTGGGATAGAAGAAGGTACAGAGATTCAAACCAAGGGAATGAGTAACCTGCTGAATGAAATAATTACAGAAAACTTTCCAGAAATAAAAAAGGAAACAGATATACAAATTGAAGACGCATACAGGACACTGAGCACACAAAATCACAGTAGACCAATGCCAAGACACATTGTTATGAAGATATCCAATATACAGAACAAAGAGAAAATATTAAAAGCTACAGGAGAAAGGAGACTGATTACATTCAGGGGTAAACCAATAAGGTTAACAACGGATTTTTTATCACCGACACTGAAAGCAAGAAGGTCATGGAACAATGTATTTCAAACACTGAAAGACAATGGATGCCAACCAAGAATTCTGTATCCAGCAAAATTAAGCCTCAGGTATGACAAAGAAATAAAAATCTTTCATGATAAACAAAAGTTAAAAGAATTTGCAGCCAGAAAACCAGCATTGCAAAGCATTTTGAGCAAAACACTACACGAGGTAGAAATGAAAAACAATAACCAAAACTATCAGTGGGAAGTGCCTCAGTAAAGACAGAGGGCGAGGGGAAAGATAATCATGGAGAAACAAAGTAAATTTTTTAAAAAAAGGATAAATAATCAAACATGGATGGAAGTACAAACCATATATCAATAGTAACTCTGAATGTTAATGGCTTAAACTCTCCAATAAAGCGACATAGGCTGGTATCATGGATTAAAAAAACAAATCCAACAATATGCTGCCTCCAGGAGACACATCTGATTGGAAAAGATATACACAGGCTGAAGGTGAAAGGATGGGAAAAAATATACCACGCACACGGTCCTCGTAAGCAAGCAGGGGTGGCCATCCTCATATTGAATAAAATCGACTTCAAGACTAAGTTAATCAAAAGGGATAAAGAAGGTCATTATATACTGTTAAAAGGAACCATTCACCAACAAGACATAACAATTATCAATATTTGTGCACCAAATAATGGTGCTGCAACATTCATAAAACAAATTCTCTTCAAGTTCAAGAATCAAATAGATCACAACACAATAATTATGGGTGACTTCAACACACCTCTCTCACCATTGGACAGATCCTACAAACAAAAGTTGAATAAAGAAACTATAGAACTCAATATCACAATCAATAACCTAGACTTAACTGACATATATAGAATATATCAACCATCATCAAATGGATATACTTTTTTCTCAGCAGCACATGGATCCTTCTCAAAAATAGACCATATATTATGCCATAGGGCAACCCTCAGTAAATATAAAGGGGGTGGAGATAATACCATGTATTTTATCTGATCATAATGGAATGAAACTGGAAATCAATGATAAAAGAAGGAAGGAAAAATCCTGCATCACATGGAAAATGAACAATATGTTATTGAATGATCAATGGATTACAGAAGACATAAAGGAGGAAATCAAAAAATTCTTAGAGATAAATGAAAATACAGACACAGCATATCGGAATCTATGGGACACAATGAAAGCAGTTTTAAGAGGGAAATACATCGCCTGGTGGTCATTCCTCAAAAAAAGAAAAAACCAACAAATAAATGAGCTCACACTTCATCTCAAAGCCCTAGAAAAGGAAGAGCAAAACAACAGCAAATGTAGCAGAAGGCAAGAAATAATTAAAATCAGAGCGGAAAGCAATGAAATTGAAACAAAGGAACTATTGAAAAAATTAACAAAACTGAAAGTTGCTTCTTCGAAAAAATAAATAAGATCGACAGACCTTTAGCCATGCTAACGAAGAGAAGAAGAGGGAGAACTCAAATTACTAACATACGGGATGAAAAAGGCAATATCACAACAGATGCTACAGAAATACAGAAGACAATTAGACATTATTTTGAAAACCTATATTCCAATAAAATAGAAGATAGTGAAGACATCGATAAATTTCTTAAGTCATATGATTTGCCCAGACTGAGTCAGGAGGATACACACAATTTGAACAGACCAATATCAATGGATGAAATTGAAGAAGCCATCAAAAGACTACCAACCAAGAAAAGCCCAGGACCGGATGGGTATACAGCGGAGTTTTACAAAACCTTTAAAGAAGAATTAATACCAATACTTTTCAAGTTATTTCAGGAAATACAAAAAGAGGGAGCTCTTCCAAATTCATTCTATGAGGCCAACATCACCCTGATTCCGAAACCAGACAAAGACACCTCAAAGAAAGAAAACTACAGACCAATATCTCTAATGAACCTAGATGCAAAAATCCTCAATAAAATTCTGGCGAATCGAATACAAAAACACATCAAAAAAATTGTGCACCATGATCAAGTAGGATTCATCCCTGGGATGCAAGGCTGGTTCAATATACGGAAATCAATAAATGTTATTCACCACATCAATAGACTTAAAGATAAGAACCATATGATCATCTCGATAGATGCAGAGAAAGCATTTGACAAAGTACAGCATCCCTTTATGTTCAAAACATTAGAAAAACTAGGGATAACAGGAACTTACCTTGACATTGTAAAATCTATCTATGCTAAGCCTCAGGCTAGCATTATTCTGAATGGACAAAAGTTGAAGGCATTCCCTCTAAAATCTGGAACAAGACAGGGATGCCCTCTATCACCACTTCTATTCAATATAGTTCTCGAAACACTGGCCAGAGCAATTAGACAGACGAAAGAAATTAAAGGCATAAAAATAGGAAAAGAAGAACTTAAATTATCACTATTTGCAGATGACATGATTCTATACCTAGAAGACCCAAAAGGGTCTACAAAGAAACTACTAGAACTAATAAATGAATTCAGCAAAGTGGCAGGATATAAAATCAACACGCATAAATCAAAGGTATTTCTGTATATCAGCCACAAAACTTCTGAAACGGAAATGAGGAAAAACACTCTATTCACAATATCCTCAAAAAAAAATAAAATACTTGGGAATCAACCTAACAAAAGAGGTGAAAGATTTATACAATGAAAACTACAGAACCCTAAAGAGAGAACTAGAAGAAGATCTTAGAAGATGGAAAAATATACCCTGTTCATGGATAGGCAGAACTAACATTATCAAAATGGCAATATTACCAAAAGTTCTCTATAGGTTTAATGCAATGCCAATCAAAATCCCAACGGCATTTCTTGTAGAAATAGAGAAAGCAATCATGAAATTCATATGGAAAAATAAAAGACCCAGAATAGCAAAAGCAATTCTAAGCAGGAAGTGTGAATCAGGCGGTATAGCGATACCAGATTTCAAACTATATTACAGAGCAATAGTGACAAAAACAGTATGGTACTGGTACCAAAACAGGTGGGTGGGCCAATGGTATAGAATAGAGGACACAGAGACTAATCCACAAAGTTACAACTATCTTATATTTGATAAAGGGGCTAAAAGCATGCAATGGAGGAAGGATAGCATCTTCAACAAATGGTGTTGGGAAAACTGGAAATCCATATGCAACAAAATGAAACTGAATCCCTTTCTCTCGCCATGCACAAAAGTCAACTCAAAATGGATCAAGGAGCTTGATATCAAATCAGAGACTCTGTGTCTGATAGAAGAAAAAGTTGGCTCCGATCTACATATTGTGGGGTCGGGCTCCAAATTCCTTAATAGGACACCCATAGCACAAGAGTTAATAACAAGAATCAACAATTGGGACTTAATTAAACTTAAAAGTTTTTTCTCAGCAAGAGAAACAATAAGAGAGGTAAATAGGGAGCCTACATCCTGGGAACAAATTTTTACTCCCCACACTTCAGATAGAGCCCTAATATCCAGAGTATACAAAGAACTCAAAAATTAGACAATAAGATAACAAATAACCCAATCAACAAATGGGCCAAGGACCTGAACAGACACTTCTCAGAGGAGGATATGCAATCAATCAACAAGTACATGAAAAAAATGCTCACCATCGCTAGCAGTCAGAGAAATGCAAATCAAAACCACCCTAAATACCATCTCACTCCAGTAAGATTGGCAGCCACTATGAAGTCAAACAACAACAAGTGCTGGCGAGGATGTGGAGAAAAGGGTACACTTGTACATTGCTGGTGGGACTGCAAATTGGTGCGGCCAATTTGGAAAGCAGTTTGGAGATTCCTGGGAATGCTGGGAATGGAACCACCATTTGACCCTGCTATTGCCCTTCTCGGACTATTCCCTGAAGACCTTAAAAGAGCATGCTACAGGGATACTGCCACATCGATGTTCATAGCAGCACAATTCACAATAGCTAGACTGTGGAACCAACCCAGATGCCCTTCAATAGATGAATGGATAAAAAAATGTGGCATGTATACACAATGGAGTACTATGCAGCAATAAAAATGAGAAAATCATAGAATTTCCAGGGAAATGGATGGCACTAGAGCAGATTATGCTTAGTGAAGCTAGCCAATCCCTAAAAAACAAATACCAAATGTCTTTTTTGATATAATGAGAGCAACTATGAACAGAGCACGGAGGAAGAGCAAGAAGAAAAGATTAACATTAAACAGAGACATGAGATGGGAGGGAAAGGGAGAGAAAAGGGAAATTGCATGGAAATGAAGGGAGACCCTCATTGCTATACAAAATTACATATAAGAGGTTGTGAGGGGGATGGGAAAATAAACAAGGAGAGAAATGAATTACAGTAGATGGGGTAGAGAGAGAAGATGGGAGGGGAGGGGGGATAGTAGGGGATAGGAAAGGTAGCAGAATACAACAATTACTAATAGGGCATTATGTAAAATTGTGGATGTGTAACCGACGTGATTATGTAATCTGCATTTGGGGTAAAATTGGGGGTTCATAACCCACTTCAATCTAATGTATGAAATATGATATGTCAAGAGCTTTGTAATGTTGTGAACAACCAGTAAAAAAAAATCAAGATTGGGATTCAGTGTAGTTTGGGTTCCAAGATCCTGTATTTTTAACAAGTTACCAGAGATTCAGGTAAGACCAATGCTCTGTTGAGGAGCAAGTAGGTAGAAAACATTCTGCAGGCTTGGGAAATCTGATTTACCCAATTTGCCTTACTCACAATGCAAGTTAAGTATTGAAAAATCAAGGAAGGATTGCTAGGAATCCTCAGTGAAAGAGACTCTTGCTTAGGGATCTTGAAGTTATTTATTTGTTTGTTTATTTATTTATTTATTTATTGGTGTAGAGAGTAGGGTTTGGTGGAGGGAGAACTTGCTGAAGGTTCCTTCTGTATTTTGCTGCCAAGGTGAACTCTATCCGGAGATTTACATAAGTATAGATTCTGCTAGACCAGAATCAGAATTTGTAGGGGTGACTATTTTTATTTATATAGCTCCATAGGTACCTGGTAAGTCCTAGTTGATGAATACAGTCAGACACTTCTGGAAAAAAAGGGTGGTGAAGGCCAGAGAGTTAGAAGGAATTGGTGCTGTCATGTGTACTTTGTAATTTTACTTTATTCATACAACTACTCAATGTCTTTAAAATCATTATTGTAACATTTGCTTCTTATTGGGTTTTAAGAATTAGTATTGCAGTTTTAGTTCCCTTGGCCCTTGGCTGTTGTGTGTGTATGCCATCATCTCGCCCATGTCCAATTTCCCGTCACAGCAAAAAGACACTGGAAGCTTCTGATTTATAGCTTAAGTGGACATTTTGAAAACTTAGATGTTGTCTCATCAAAAGTCTTTAAAGAAGAAATGACTGGTTCAGAAACAAGGCAACGGGGTGATGTATCTTGTTTTTGATTTTTGTTTTTACCTGAAACTTGGTCCCAATTTAGCCCAGAGGCTGATTTCCTGGGTCATGACTGGGACCTAATAGAATAAACATAAGCAAGCCCTTTACTATGTGGGAGAAGATGATAGGAATTGAGGACAAGTCAGGATCCAGGAGGTGTTTTCTTGGGACTTTTATGAAGCTATTACTCAATTTTTCACATTAAAAGACATCCCCTAGACAGAATCAGCAGAGACAGGATAAGACGAAGAAAAATGACACCACAGTTCTCGAAGAAAACAAAACCCAATTCCAAATACTACCCATCAGCTCAAGCCATTCATCTTCACCGTAGTTCTGTGTCATCTTATTTTATTTCAATCGAACGTCCACGAGGCAGGGATATACCTTCTGAGTGAACTGGATAGCACTATGGATCCGATTGCAGCTCAGTGATTCTAAGCATTGAAGCTCTTAATAAAACTGAAGGGAAAGGAAGATCCAAAGGGGGACTGGAATTAGGAGAAATGTCACTGGGTGGTTAGTAGAGCAAATCAAAATAGTAGTTGGGACAAGAAAAAGAAGTAGACAGAGGTTGCTTTACTTTACTAGAAGACCCAGATATTTATATTTTTATCTGAAGACATGACATGTTTCAGATATTCAACTTTAGTCCTTCAAATTGGAGTTCAGGTGAAAACTAAAACACATTGATAAATATAAAATCCATATTCATCAATCAAATACACAGAAAGAAACTGAAGTCTTTTTTTTCATAGTTAAAATAAATGAGAACTTTGCAGGATTAAACTAGGTACATAACATCGTGGTGTCTGGCACAGTTAGTTTTTTTTTTTTTATCAAAACTATTTAGAAAGACTGCTTTAGTGCACAAACACAGCAAGATTTTAATTTAAATTGTGAAATTCCTCAGTACACTAACATGATATAAAATGGACTCTTGAATTTTTAGGATCTGGGAAGCTAAATTGTAAATTTCTAGACAATTATTCATTCTTCAGTTTGCATTTTGAGCAGCTGCTATTTCATGTGTTTCCTACCCAAAATGTATTACGAGTGAGGTGGGTTAGTAAATTAACACTAAGCATATAGAGGGATAAAAGCCAGAATAGAGGTATACGTAGGAAGATAGAGCACCATAGGGATGGGGCATCTTACTTAAATACATATTTGATGAAATAAAGTTTAAATAAAGAAAAGTCTTGACAGGAAGAAAATTTACAGACTGAAATATCAGCATGTGGGAAAGGCAGGACTGAATGCAGGGTGCATCCCAGAAAGCCCAGAAAGACAGCCTGTAAAAGAAGGCTGCACACAGGGGCCAAACTGAAGGACTAAGCCATGGGATCTTGATGCAGTGGAATTCCTGAACCTAGCTAAAGCACTAGAGACCATCAGATCACAAAAATGCCACATTGTGGTTTACATTTTGTGAGATCACTCTGCAGTGGATGGGTTGCTGTTGTCACTCTCTGGCACAGGAACAAACAATTATATACATGTGAATTGCCTTACATTTGTCTTGTGGTTCAGTATAATCAGAATGTCCATTTCCAAGCTGATTGTTCAGCAATATGCATGAAGACATCCAGATAATCTGAATTCATTTGAAGGCAAATATGTGGTGTTTGGAGAAATTCTTAAACAATCCTAGACTTCTATCCTCTGAGATGTAGTGGGAGAGGTCATTAATTGAGAGTAGGGCAGATGGAGTTTGGTTCTTGTTTCAGAGTTTAACAATCTGCCTAAGTCACTGAATTAATCAAACCAGGAAAGTGTTCTTTCCCCCATGGTAATGGAATTATCAAGGACTTCAGCAACCATCATGTCAGGCTCATCCGTGGGTTCTCTGAGGACAGCGTGTCCTCTAAGACCTTTAGAAGCACTCTAGATTCCCCATCCATCCATCAGTCAAATATTTACTGTGAGATGGTGAAAATGCAAAGTGCCCAAGGAACCTATTCTTTCCTTCAATATTAAGTTTAATCATAAGGAATCACCATTTTTGACAGATTTCCTTTAAACTTAAAAACTGACAATTTGGGCTGGGGTTGTCGCACAGTGGTAGGGAGCACTTGCCTGGCATGTGTGAGGCACCGGGTTTGATCCTCATCACCACATAAAAATAAATAAAATAAAGGCCCATCAACAACTAAAAAAAATAAAATTAAATTAAAAAACCTGCAGTTTTATGCAACCCAACTTAATCATGTTATGTGTTTATATCTCCGTATATATGGAGAGAGAGAGAATCAAATATCTGGAAGAATAAATTTGAAGGTGGAGTCATTCTGAGAGATAGCTGCAGGTAGTCTCCTCAGGGGAGGGTTTCCTTGTTTCCTGTAAACCCGCCCTTCTGCCCCCATTCTGAGACTGCTGAGGATGGGTCTGCTAACATGAAGAAAGGCAGCCTAGCCCAGAGAGAAACTGCTGTGGAGCCCCAGCCTCCCCGTGAAAAGCATTTTGCTTCTTAATTGCTTCCTGATGTCCACTATTGCCCTCATTAGTGTGGATCTCAAAACCTTGTGCCTGATCTCAGCTGGATCCCAGGCCTGAGCATCTTCCCCATAATCAGGATGAAATCCCTTCTACCTCTCATCTCTATTCTCTATTCTTTAACGGCGAGACTCTCATCTCCTATAATTTCTAAAAATTTCAGCACCTCACATCTCCCCTCCTTCCAAAAATCTTTCCAGAGTGCTCTCAAGACACCCTTTCAGATCAGCCACATTAGAGGTGGGAAGACACATTGGTTCAAGTCAGGTTGGGCATAGTTTTGAGCAGCCTCACTGTGACCCTGGGCCTGGAGTGCATCTCTAAATCTAGCTTTTCTGATAGACAAGGTTTATTTTTAGTTCTGGGTCCTTCTGTGGGGGAACAGTTATGACTGGTACTTTGGTGACTCTAACAAAAACAGTCAGCACATGGCCATCTGCTCACCTCCTGCACGTTCTCTTCTCTTAAAACCCCCTCAGGCTTTGCTTAAAGTCCATGATACATCATTATATTCCTTGAAGTATAATGTGATCAACACCTACTTTGGCAGCTGTGAAAAGCCTCCTGCTGTGCAAATCCCTCAAGCCTAGAGGCCAGGTTTCCTTTGTCTTCCCAGTGTGACTATACTGATTAAAGTCTCTTTCATGCTACACACACACACACACACACACACACACACACACACATCAAAATGATAAATCTGCTATTATTCATCTAAGGAAAGATTAAATCTAGGAATCCAATTTCTCCCTCATTTTGAGAGAGAAACAGGCAGACAATTAAAAGACCCAAATATTAGCTGAAAAGTAACTTTTCCCTGCCAATCTTGTATTTTTAGGTAATATTCTCCATCTTCATACCATCTACTTAATGATGGGTGGTTTCACAATTTCCTGAAGTATTGCTTTTCAGTTAAACAGCAAGCCCCACGGCCAAAGCTTACTTTTTCCTCTCCCAATGGTTTCTCTACTTTCAAAGTTTGTGGGTAAGTCAGGGATCACCTTCCAGAAGGATGAGAAAAGTAGGAGCACAACTTAGATTGGTTTTCGGCCCAGGGACTTCAATGTCTAGAGTTTCTAAAGATCTGTGGTTGAAAATCTTGCTAGCTGCAAATCATTGCCAAGGTGTATAAAGGTTCTCAAACGGAAAATTGTAGGAAGCTTTTGGCTTATAAGGTATTACGTAAGTTACAGGGAAGGGATCTGTCATATGTATGCCAAAGATTTTTCTCTAATGCTACCACAAGGCAGTGTGCTTTTACTAATTAGTAAAGTATAAAGGATAAAGTATAAAGTATAAAGGATTGGCCACAAAGGAGTGGTTCTCTGGCCTTTGTCCATATACTCTGTCAGCTCTACAAGGAGTTAAGAACACTGCTAGGCACAATACAGAGGAGAGGAAGCTACAATGGAAGGTGAACATCTCTTCTGGACTTCTTCCTAGTCTTACTAAGTACTCCACTGCCAGTACTTGTACAGCTTATGTAATTAGAAATCTCATCTGCTGCAGAGAAAACTGTTAATCATAACCCACGAAAAAAGATTCCGGCCTCAGCTAGACTGCCATTCCCAGTTGTACTTGGGGTTAGGTATGGCCATGAGCTCGTGTTCTAGCCAGTAAAATCAGAGGACATGTGCTATTTCTGGTCTAGTGCTTTTAAAGAAGAACCCGTATGCCCCGATTCTCTTCCTCTTCACTTGCTGGATGCAAGTTTCATGAGACCCTGGGGAAAAGCAGACTCACAAAGGGAGTCAGGAGCTACTGCCTGCAGGAGAAACCATGCACAAGAAAATTATGTTTATCCATTCACATTTTTTGTTTCTTTGACATAACTTACCCTAACTCATTCAATAGGTTCACAGATGGTCTTAACGACTTATATTTGTTTTTTTTTTTTTTAAACCAGCCCTCTTACATTTGCCCTACCATATTTGGTCCAGTTGCATAAATACTGGACCACACATGCAGGGGAACTTTTTAAGACTCTAGTTTTTTCTATGTTGGTACTACCACCATTCACAGTACTCAAGCTGAACTGTGCTTCTCATTCTAAAAGCTCTTGTTTCATTCTCAGTCTTATTATATCCATCACTTTAAATACGTTTGGTTGTTTTAATTGTTCCATCTGTTTAGGTCTGTAGAAATCCAGAACTGAAAGGAGAGACATTCATGTAACCATTATCTTTTCTAATATGACTTCATAAGCCCAAACCAGAGTGTGTACGGAACCCTGATTCTCTCAATTGCCTAATTACCATCATCAGTTATTTGATTTGGTGAATTTTGAGGGAACAGAGGAGGAACAAATATGAGATCTACAAAACCCAAATGAGAAGCTCCTTTGTTCAATTCCAAAAGGCAGAAACTTCTTGCCATATTTTCATGGTAATGAATGTGTTACTAATAACTAAATTTTTGAAGCCCTTTATAGCTTCTATGTTTTTATTTAATCTTTAAAATATCTCTGGGAGATAGATATTTCTATTCTGAGATTCCATTTGAGGAAACCAAGGTGAAAAGGAAATAAGAGATATACTAAAAAGCTGGGCTACAACGCAGGTGGCCCGAGTCCCTCGTTTTCTGTGTTATACAGTACAGTGATTATCAGCCTCCAAGTGTACTCACTTTTATGTACTCTGGCATCATTTTCTCTAAGACAGGGATCCATATGAGCTGACTTCCAAGGTCCCTCCAGTTTATACATTGTGACTGCATTTGGCTATCTGCTTTCATATAAAAAGTTTCTAGTCTTCCATTCTACTGAAGGCCTGGGATTTTTGTCTTCCGCTAATTCTGTCTCCACAATGAGGAAAATGATTCAACTTTTATTTATTGACATTTCCTTCTTTTTTCTTCACTCAAGATCTATTCCATGTCCTTAAGTACATTATGTTAGAAGCTGCATTTTTTTCCCCCTGAAATCAAGCCAGGAATGAAGTTAATCTCAGCCCATTACACTGCTAATGCTTATCTTCACCTCAGGATGTTTTCCAAACTACTTAGAAGTCACTAGCACTTTACTGAGTTTCCACTTTGTTTAAAATTAGCATGACCATATAATTTATTATTTTAATCAGGATACGTTTAGTGGGAAAGGAGGTTCTATTAATAATATAACTGTCCCATATGTTCACTTGGTTAAAAGGCATCACTTTCTGGGGAGTGGGGTATGCTCTGGTTCTACAGTCTAACACTTGGTACTCCCCCTTGTTATTTTCTACCTTAGCATCCAATTATTGCTTTTCACTTTTCTTAGCACAATATATAAGAACACATTTATTTATATACTTCTAAAATAGCCATATCTCTCATTAGATTCTTTGTTCCATGAAAGAGAATATAGCATCTAGCACAGCATGTACCATAGAGTGGGCACTCAATAAATGGCTGTTAGATGAAGGGATAAGTAAACAAGTTGGCCTACTACTCAAAGGCATCTGATTATTTGAGAACATCTTCAAATAAATAAAGTTTATGAAGGAAAGAAAATGCCAGGGATTGTGCCTTTTTGTTGGATGTCAGGCCTAAACACAGCCACTTTGTGTTTTGAGTATCCGGAATAAGTCCCATGATTTTCCTCACCAAATGGCACAGCAGTAATTTTGTGCTGAGGACCATTCAAGTTGCAATGGCATGACAAAAGATGGACTAATGGTTACTACAAAGGGGTCATGAAGTGTTTTTTGTCTTCAGATGAAAGAGTGATTTTTTTTTGTGGCCAAAGAGTGGTTTTTGGCTTCTCCTGGAGCAATGGTTTAGGTGGGGTATGAAACTCCAGGGGCTGATCAGTGTCTCCATGTGATCAGCAATGAAATTCTACTGCATTGCTAAATTGGTCAGGTTTTGGAGGAAAGTCATGAATCAAACTCAGAAGAGAAGAATTAGTGCACTGGAGTGCCAACTTTAAAATTTATAAAAATAACTAAGCTAAGCACACAGAATGTTCATGTCTACTGGTCGGTACAATCTCTCTGGTTGAGAAAGATGAATTAGTGCCAAAAGTTTGCTTAGGAATATAGTCTACAGGAAGGTACTTATATAACTTAATGCCATTGGGATCAAGGTTGTTCAGGGATGTAAATAATGCCAGATTGACCTCAAGGAAGTACTCAGGTTGCCCTTTGGAAACCCTCTGCTCTACAGTGTTCATAATCTCAATAAGCGATTTAAAATTATTTGCAATAATATTCACTGTAGTCCAGAATAGGGCTTTTAAGAATGGCAAATGGAATTCAAGAAGGAAAATGGGTGAGGGGTGGAATTCAGGTCCACAAGATCCTGTGTGCTTAACAGAAATGGGTCATGAATTTGAGCCTGAGCTTTTCAGTAGCCAGGATGGAAACTGATCAATTTTTCCTCTTCAGTTTGTCATCTCTTCATGGCTGACATGTTACCAAATAACAGAGTGATTAAGTTGCATTCTGGATCCAAACATTGTCCTGTATTGGAAGATGATCTAAATTTTCCAGGTGCAATCTGCGTATCATCTTGTGGGGATGGCACTTCTACATATAGGCACTTCTACATATAGATTAGTTCATCTTTAGTTGAGAGAGATCTTGTGTCTTAGGCTAACATCCAATCTCCGTAAGGTACACCCTGCTTGAAAACTATAGAGTTCTGTGTACTGATTTCAACAAAATCACTATACAATGATTAAGACATGGTATATTCTTAAGTATGATCAGCTTATCAATATGAAAACCACAGATTTTTTTTAAAGGAGATATGCCCCACATCACATGTATTTTCTAGTATAATTGAAGAAATACATTGACTCATTTTCCTTGTTTTTTTTTTTTAAGCATGGGGAAAGTGAAATTTCTTCCATGATTAGTTAGCAGGTTAATTTCCTTCTTACATGAAATGAACCAAAGGAAAATATTATATTCTGTAGAGTAGTGATTTCCAATGTGATATCTCCACTATCTTCCACTCTGTTCCACCAGATGAAGATCACTGCTGTGAAGTATCATGCAAGTATCCTACTCTTCAGGTGTGTTGGGTTTGCAACTCGATTGAAAGTGACTGCCACAGAAAACATTATTTGGGTAAAGACTGACATTTTAATAATAAATATCACCTTATTTTCAACATTGGTTAGGACTTGGAATTACTTTTGTTTTTGTGAGTTTTCTGCTGGAACCATACTAATTTTACTGTGACCTAAAAGACTAGGTTTGATAATCTGCCATTTGTCCAAACTTTAAGATACTGAGTTTTATTGTTGTCCATTATATACACAGACAGAGAACACAAGGAAAGTCTAGCAGCAAAACAAAGAAAACTCCATGGTTTAAGCACATTTTAAAAGCACGAGAATGCCATGTAGGTGACATAATTGCTCATTTCTCCCAACAAGGATGGATGACAATCTTCATAATGTTCAGAGATTGCGTTCAATTAGGCATCTGATAATTCCTTCCCTCATTAGAGATAATCAGTGTCTAGAAATTAGATGGATAGATGTTTCTAAAATTCTGGCTAGAATTACATAGAAGACATTATATCAGAATTACAGAAAAATCATCAAGAAATTATTTAGTATAATATTTACGACCAAAACCATTTTTATACATAAAAAATACATTATAGTTTCTCCTTCCCTTTAGGAAGGTCTAAATAAGACCTTTAGGTTAGGTCTTATTTATAAGGCCTTATTTTTTGACTCTGCAATATAATCTTACTTTGAACAAAACATAAAAAGCTTTTGTTCATGAAAACTATAACCAAGTCATGAGCTTAAAAAGCTTTTTTTTTCCCCCCGCAAGGCTAATATCCTAATTTAGCAAATGACAACGTTTTATATCCTCAAGAATAAGGCTTAAAGTTAAAATATCTACAGTCCAGGCTCAGGATGTTCTATGACTGTATACAGATATGTGTGTGTGGGTGTGTGCGCGCGCACGCTTCCTAGGGTTACAGTCCTTGGCTTCCATCAGATTCTTAGAAGGGTTCATAACTTTCAAAAGGTAAAGATTTATTGTTTAGCCACCAGTTTTCTAGGGTGAGATCAGAAAAAGACAAATTAAAATTCACAGGCTTAGTGTACTGTTAATAGAAGAGGATCTTTATTGGGTAAGGAAGAGAGCACAGGAAAGACTGAGAAAACAAAACTTCACAGGACGTTCTTGGTAAGTATCATTAAGTCAAAACCAGAAATTAATGAGAAGAATTCGTTACAGAATTTTCCAGATTGAGAGTAAGGAATTGTAGAGATTATTTGGTACTACATACTGGCCACATACCAGGGTTTCATGTAGTTTGTAGAATTTCATTCATGGCATTACTCTTGTTTAGACTGGAATTTGCTTGCATCTTGATAGACTCTGATAGATATTAGGAAAACCAAGACTCAGGAAGCTATTTTGTTATTGTTGTTGTTGTTGTTGTTGTTGTTTTGTTTGGGTACTGGGAATTGAATGCAGGGCACTCGACCTCATGAGCCACATCCCCAGCCCTATTTTGTATTTTTTTTTTAGAGACAGGGTCTCACTAAGTTGCTCAGCACCTTGCTGTTGCTGAGGCTGGCTTTGAACTCACCATCCTCCTGTCCCAGCCCCCAGAGCCTCTGGAATTACAGGCCTGTGCCATTGTGCCCAGCAGAACCCATTGTTTTAATCAGCCTTTTCACTGCTGTGAGCAAAGACCTGACAAGAACAATTTTAGAGGAGAAAAAGTTTATCTGGGCCTCATGGTGTCAGAAGTCTCAGTCCATAGATTGACCAATACAATTTGGCCCCAAGTTGAGGCAGCACATCATGGTAGAGGAAAGTAATTCAGGATGTGACCACCAAGGAGCAGGGAGAGCTCTCACTCACCAGGGACAAAATATATACCCCAAGAGAATGAATTGGAAGCAACGTTCCTATAAGTACATTCATATAAGAATACATCACCAGTTGCTGGGCATGGTGGCACATAATGGGTTGGGAGACTGAGACAGGAGGATCCCAAGTTCAAAACTAGCCTCAGCAACTTAGCGAGGCACTTAGTAACTCAATAAGACCCTGTTTCTAAATAAAATATAAAAAAGGGCTGGGGATGTGGCTCAGTGGTTAAGTACCCCTAGGTTCAATCCTTAATACCAAAAAAAAAAAAAAAAAGAATATATCACCAGTGAAACTTCCCATCATGTACAACCACAAAAATGGGACCCCAAAGGCCCACCCCCACAATGATCTACCTTCCCCTTTGCCCATCTGCCTACAGTTACCACTCAGTTAATCCCTATCAGCTGATTAATGCAATGATTAGGTTAAAGCTTCCATAACCGGATCATTTCACCTCTGAAATTTCTTGCAGTGTCTCACACAGGAGCTTTGGGAACACCTCATATCTAAGCTATAATACCTATCAACTTATTGAAGAGTCTTATTTAAAATCATTTGGAACTCAAAAGTCTGAAAGACTATATTGGCTTATAGTTTATGTACCACATATTAGAACTAACATTTTCAGAACCATTTTTGTAAGAGTCATTGTGCATATATTGTTCTGCTTATGAAGCATTTGTCCTTGCTGAGGAAATAAGAAACTTTGGTACTATAGAAATTATAGGTATCAGAGAAAACATTCAATACACAGAGATATGATAAATGGTGGTATAAAGGTGTATTGAGAATTGCATACAAAAATAAGAGAGCTCATGTATAATGGCATAATTTGGCTTGAACATACTTTATATACATACAAAGTTACAATGTAATTGTGCTGTGAATGGATAATCATGAATGTAATGCAGTCCACTATTGTCATGTATGTAAGAAATATGTAAAAAAGAAAGAAAAAAAAACAAGGAAAAAAAAAGAAATTAGGGGTAGAATATGGATTAACTATGTCCTTGATCAATGGATTTATATCCCCAACCTGTGTTGATCTTAGATATAAATAGGATTAACTAGAAGCTAAGTGTGACTTGAGCAATAAATATTGATCTAATTACACTATGGGACAGGGACAGAGTTGAAACTAGAATTTCACAGCTTTGTACTGGTTGCTCATCCTCCTGGAGCCACATTCCTTCCTGCTCATGGACAAAAGAGTTTCCAGAGTGATGGATGTTATTATAGTTTACAGCAAAGAAAAAAGCAAGAAGCGGTCATCTGAGGCTGATCAGTGGGGACAGGACAACAGCAATTTGTGGAGCATTTGGACAGTGTATTAATTCGGCATCAATCCGTTTTCCTAACCTAGACTTCTCCTTCTAGCTCTTAGCAATTTAAAGGGTTTCATCTCTCTTACCCTTCAGGGCATCTTTTGGAGGGAAAAGCAGACCTAGGGGAAAAAAGGTTGAGACTCATCATGGAAAATGAGACTTAGAGAAATAAAGGAAAAACAAAAGCGTGTGTGTGCACGCGTGTGTGTGTATGTGTGCGTGCGTGCACATAGGTACAAACCATGTGAATCACATAACAATGAAAACTAAAACATGAGGGCAAGTACATGAATTTATATATATATGACAATGCTTCATTAAAATTGAAAAGAATATTTTAATTCTAATATTTTTCTGAAGGTATTTTTCCCCTTTGTAGTTGTGAGTCTAGCATTTCTGAAGGATTTTGCTGTTCATTATTTATGAAAAAGGTGAGATTGAAAAATGGTATTTAGCCAAATATGTGCTTTATCAAACTCATTGTAATATCTGATAGATTTTTAACAAGTATAGTCAAGAGCTACCAATGTTTGTTTATATTTGTATATAGCAATACACAAATTAAAAAGTTTTCATCTCTAAATTTTAAACATCACTTTAGTAAAGAAAATAAAATCTCTTTTCACTTCGCCTGAACTTAATGTGGATGATGCCTTTGCCTCTGGGTACAGTTGCTCCAAACCCAGGGAAAATATAGTTTAGTTTGTGATTTTCTTCTCTCTTTCTCATATGCGTTGGAATTTTGATGTGATTATTTTGTTCATCAAAGAATAATTTCCCTATTGATGTTAATGCCGTTACCACATTTGATCTTTCTATCCTGAAACATGGTTTTTATTTTGTTTTTAACTGACAAGTAAAAATTATATATGTCTTTATTATGTACAACCTGATGTTTTGAAATATGTAAATATTGTGGAATGACTCTATTGCGTTTATTAACATATGCACATACTTAACATTTTTCTTAAGTATGTGAGTATCTTAGAATCTACTCTCTTCTGTTTTCATCACCATGCTGTTCAAGAGGTCTCTTGAACTTATTTCTATGTAACTGTATCTTCATATCCTTTGAGTAACATCTCCCCAACTTTATCCTGCCCCTGGAACACTGCTGCCAGGCTGTGTTAACCACCATTCAATTTTCTATTTCTATGAGTTCACCTTTTCTGGATTCCACAGGAGATCACATGGATTATTTCATGTGTCTGGATTATTTCACTTAACATAATGCCCCTGGAACATGGTTTATTATTCATTTTTTTCAGGTCTTCTTTTGAAGATATCTACTGATATCTTCAAAATAGGCTGATTATGAGGTCTTTATGGGCTTGCTATCAGATATTTTGTTGTAGCTGTTGATGTGGCAAATATAAATTTTTCATATTACATTTTATAATAAATTATTATTAAATTATAGGAGATTTATTTTTTCGTATATAGATTGAATTTACTGAAAAATGATGAAAATTTTATCATTAATCTTCCTTCACAATAATTATATTCTTTACTTGATGCTTTTAAGACTGTAAAGTCACCTCTGAGCACAATCTTAGCTGCATCTCACAGGTTTAATATGTAATATCAAATTGATATCAATTGATATTGATGATTATTAAGTTCTAAATATAGTAATCATTTTTATTGTGGTATAAACAGATAATGTGAGATCCAAACTCAAACATTTATAGTGTATAGAACAGTATTGTTAATTATAAACATAATATTTGTAGAAGATCTTTGGAATTTATTTATATTACATAACTGAAACTTTATATTTGTTGAACAGCAATATCCCATTTCTCCTTTTCCCCAGACCTTGGCAACCACCAGTCTACTTTTTGCTTCTATAGTTTGACTATTTTAGGTACCTCATGTGAGTGGAATCATGAAGTATGTATACTTCTGGGACTGGCATATTTCAATTACAACAATCCTCTTTCTAATGAAACTGTTATGTGCCCAATGTTATCTCCTATGGAAGAATTTCTTTTTATGGCTGAATAATATTTCATTGTATGTGTACATTGCATTTTCTTTATTGGTTCATTCATGGGCAGACACTTAGGTTGCTTCCATATTTAGGCTGTTCTGAACATTGTTGCAATGAGCACAGGAGTGCGTGTATCTCTTTGAGACCTGATTTCAATTTTTTTAGATGATACTAAAAAGTTGCATTGCTAGAATATATGTCATTTGTCTTTTAATTTTGTGAGGAGCCTCCACACTGCTTTTCACAGTGAATGAACTGTTTTGCATTTTCACGGACAATGTAGAAAGTTCCAATTTCTCCACATCCTCACCAATGTTTGTTATTTTATCTCACTTTTTTGGTAATGGCCATTCTAATATGTGTGAAATGATAACTTACTGTGGTTTTGATTTGCATTTCCCTGAAGAGTGATGTTGAACATTTTTTCATATACTTGCTGGTCATTTGTATGTCTTCTTTGGGGAAATGTCTATTCAAATACTGCTGCAGTCTGGCTAGGCACAAAATCACGAGCCACTCAAGCAGGAACAAACTTTATTTTTTGAAACTGCCGCCAATGCCCCGTACGCCCCCAGGAAGAATCCCGATCGACCCACGCGGCGTTCTCTGGGAACCCCAGAGGAAGTTCCTCCCCCGGAATTCCCTCCTCCTGTACTTCCCCAACCAATGGGAACTCTCCAGAAGTCCCGTAGCAGGCTGAGGTGAACAACAGGAGTCCAATATCCATATGAATGCAAATCTTAAGATAATCATATCATCTCAATGGCTAGCTGGTGTCACCTTTCAACCAAAAATGCCATGCATCATATTACTTGGCTGTGGCTCTTAGCATCTCCCCCCTTCTGTTTAATTAAGCAACAAGCAATGTGGCTAGGGACCTTGCCTGTTAGGTTTGTCCAATTCAACATATGGTTCTTACCCGTCATCGGAAAACTGACCTCTAGGCGTCAGCCTCCTGTCTTAGGTTGATACCACTGCAATTGGATCATACCCATCACTGACTACCGGTCCAGCATATAGCCATACCTGTGGATAGGCCTATGCACCAGTGTGGGGGGGGTGAGGTTCTTTGCCTCATCTCTGTTGGCCCCCAAAATTAGACCATCACTAGTAGAAGGGAGGAGGATACAGAAATGCCACGACACCAAGTCAATTGACGGCTCTTTAGGAAAAATTGCAACACTGGTGACACATCAGCAAAGATATGCCAGCACTACCATAATTCGCTGCATCAACAGGTAGAGCACAATGCATACAAGTGATACATAGTCCAGGCAAGTTTTCTAAGCAGTTCAAAGCGGAGGAATCTATCAATATGTACATTTCCTCCCAAAATAAATCGACTCAGTGATTGAGCATTACTTGTTGAGTTATTATTCATTGATGCATCAGTTTATACAGTTTGTTGTGGTAACTATCGAAGAAACTGTAGTTTGATTTCATCTTGTCTTCACTGGCACTGGGATGAAGATAGGAATTCTGACAATGATTCTAAAAAAAAAAAATTATATAACATTCCAACAGGTACTAAGAAAACAATTTTTTGAACGATTTACATTATCCTGAACAGAATTATTAAATATAATGAAAAGGAAAGGTGAAAGTAAACAAACAGATCTGTTAACCTGCTTATTTGTACACATATTAAAACAATCCTCAACAGCTTTTTACCCAATTTAAATTAAGCCATTAAAATCACGTGAATAATAAAAAAAATTCAGATCCATTTATTCATGAGCGCTCCTCATATATGATATATGGGCATACGCACATACAGACATACAACACAAAACAGAAGTGTGCACATGTAACATACAACACATAAGACAATAGTAAAGGCCTTGTAGCTTTACCTAGGTGAAATCTCCATTGCAATGTTTAAAAACTCCATAGTCAAAAAATAAAACTGATCAGAAAAAGATTAACCTAGGTCTGTATGAGCTCAAAAATAAAATAGAACTTTATGATGTGGGAAAAGGCAATAATAAAATAGATATTGAAAAAAGCATACTGGTTAATCACTGACGCAGATGTAAGAATAGCCAAGCTGGAGCTCTGGATATCAGCTGTTATGGATTTGAGTCAAATCATCTTCTTTTTGGTCTGTAGAAATTGTTTTGGTTAACCTCTCTGGAATCCAAATCAGCTGCTGTTCTCCCTGTGGAAAAACACAAACAGAGCCCCAACTCCAGACAATCACTGGGTCAGGACCTTTCCATTGTCCTGTTAGAATATCCTTCCAAAGTACCTTAGGCTTATGTACATTTTTTGGATACAAATGTCTTTCTGCAGCACTAAGCCCTGATGAATCCAAATTTAAAAAGTTTAGAGTAAAAAGAGTTATTTTAAGTTTATCTTTGGGGGATATATACCCTTTTCCAATTCCCTTCTTTTGGTTTAATCAGTACATTTTAATAGTTTGATGAGCTCTTTCAACTATGCCTTGTCCTTGTGGATTGTATGGAATTCCTGTTATGTGAGTAATGCCAAATGATGAGCAAAATTGTTTAAAAGAGGTAGAAACATAACCAGGACCATTATCTGTTTTTAACTGTTTTGGAACGCCCACAGTGGCAAAATTTTGTAAGCAATGAGCTATAACATCTTTAGTTTTTTTCTCCGGCATGAAGGGAGCCCATCAAAAATCCGGAAGAAGTATCAACTGTAACATGCAAATATTTTAATTTTCCAAATTCTGGCAAGTGTGTGACGTCCATCTGCCAAATATGGTTAGGTATCAGTCCTCTAGGATTGACTCCAAGATTAACTTGTGGTAAAAATGTCACACAATTTTGACATTGTTTTATTATATGTCTGGCTTGTTCTTTAGTTATTTTAAAACGCTTTTGTAAAGTATTAGCATTGACATGGAACCTTTTATGAAAATTTACAGCTTCTTCTATTGTGGAGAAAATATGTATGTCATGTGTAGATTTATCTGCTAGTTCATTGCTCAAACTAAGGGCTCCAGGCAATCCTGTATGTGCCCTGATATGTCCTATAAAGAATGGATCTTTTCTGTCCCAGATTAGACTCTGTATAGTGGAAAACAAAGAGAAAACAGTAGAAGAAGGGGAAATCCTACCAGCATCTTCAAGGGATACTATAGCATTAACTACATACTGACTATCAGAAAATAAATTAAATACAGAATCTTTAAACATCATAAAAGCTTGTAATATTGCATTAAGCTCTACCTTTTGAGCTGATTGTTTGGGTACTAAAAATGTAAAAGTTTGATCAGGGGTAACTACTGCTGCTGTACCATTATTTGACCCATCAGTGAATATATTTGGAGCATTCATGATAGGGGTTTTTCTTGTCATTTTTGGAAAAACTACAGGATGCTTAGACCAAAAAGACAACAAAGGATTAGATGGTAAGTGATTATCAAATGAAACATTAGATTTACACGTGATTATTGCCCAAGTATTTAACTCATTAGCTAACTCATCAATTTGATCCATAGTATATGGAGTAATAATTTTATTGGGAGAAATCCCAAACACTCCCTTTGCTGCTTTTATTCCTTTGAGTATTAATTGTTGTACAGCCTCAGGATATCTAGTAAGAATAGTGTTAGGAGAATAAGATAAATGTATCCACAATAATGGACCTTCTTGCCAAAATACTCCTGTAGGAATATTTTTTGTTGGTAGTACAATAAATAATAAAGGCAAACTTATATCAATTCTATCCAAATGCATATTTTCCATATATGTTTCAATGATTTTTAATGCCTTTCTTGCTTCAGGCTTTAACATGCAGGGTGCATTTGGATCTGATGGACCTTTTAGAATATCAAATAAAGGTCCCAACTCTCCTGTTGGTATGCCTAGATAAGGCCTTATCCAATTTATGTCTCCCAATAACTTTTGAAAGTCATTAAGTGATTTGAGTTGATCTACTTTTATTTGAATTTTTGGTGGATGGACCATGATTGAGGATAATAGAACTCCTAAATAATTAATTGGAAGATTTAATTGTACTTTATCTATTGCTATCTCTAGATTATAATTTTTTAATAAATTTGTAAGTGTGGCATAACATTCTAGCAATGTGTTTTTATCTTTATGTGCCAATAACACATCATCCATATAGTGAAATATTTGTAGTTCAGGATTTTGATTTCTAAGTGGCTGGATTGCTTTGTTAACATAAATTTGACACATAGTTGGTCTATTAGCCATCCCTTGAGGGAGTACTTTCCATTCATATCTCTGATCAGGACCTTCATGATTTAGTGCAGGGATAGTAAATGCAAAATGTGGACTATCCTCGGGATGAATTGGAATTGAAAAAAAAAACAATATTTAATATCTATAGCTAAGACATACCAGGTTTTTGGTAAAGCAGACAATTGGGGAACCCCTGATTGAGCAGGTCCCATAATAACCATCTCATTATTAATGGCTCTTAAATCTTGCAATAATCTCCATTTACCAGATTTCTTTTTAATGACAAAAATGGGAGTATTATGGGGAGATACAGAAGGTTGTATATGTCCCTCTGCTAATTGTTGTTTGACCAGGTCATGGGCTACTTGTATCTTTTCTTTAGTTAGGGGCCACTGAGGAACCCACACTGGTCTTTCTGATTTCCAAGTAATTTTGATTGCCTCAGTGGCCCTTTCTGAAAACCCAATCCATGTCTATTTATTTCTTGATCTATTTGAATTGGTGCTGTCATACCTTGTTCTTGTTCTCTCAGTCTTTTTTTCTTTCCTAAAGCCTTGTCTAGCCCTAGTAGTGGGCGCGTTAGGATTGATGTTATTTGTTAATGTCAAACCTAATTGATCTAGGACATCTCGTCCCCATAAATTTATAGGAAGATGATCCAATACATAGGGCTGTATAGTTCCTTCACATCCTTCAGGATCCTTCCAATCTAATACCATTGCACTTCTATGGGGATTAGTTGCCACTCCTAGGCCTTGAAGTGTTTGAGTGGCTTGTTGTAATGGTCAATGTTTTGGCCATTCTTGATGAGATATGATGCTAAGATCAGCACCTGTGTCCAGTAGCCCATTAAAGTCATGTCCTTGAATATTTAGTTTTAGCATGGGGCAAGAATCTAAATTTAAATACAACATAGCCCAATCTACACCTGTGGAGCCTAATCCCCTGGAACCTCTTTCTACAGTACGACTGGAAAATTTATCATGCAGGCTGGGTATTATTAATAACTGTGCTATTCTATCTCCTGGTGAAATTACTGATATACCTCTTGGAGAACTAGCTATAATTTTTATTTCACCCTCATAATCGGGATCAATTACCCCAGGACTTATCATAAGTCCTTTTAGTGTAGAAGAACTGCATCCCAATAATAAGCCTACTGTTCCCTGGGGAAGAGGTCCTTTTACTCCTGTGGGAATGATTTGAACTCCCATCTCTGGAGTTAGTACTGTTCTGGTAGAGGCGCAGATGTCCAACCCTGCGCTCCCTCTAGTTTGTCTGATGAGGGATTTAATGGATAATGCATCCTGGGCACTACCTTGATGGTGCTACTGGGTTCCTCCATTGCCCTGTATATTTGTGGTTTTGGGCCCCGGAGCATTGGGCCCTCCAGTCTGTTTTTTGGCAATGGAGCCTGATGCCTTTCTCCACGATATTGTGGGTAAACACTTGGTCCTTGTCCGTTTTTTGATAACGGAATTCCCTCTATCGTGGTTTGAGAACAGCATTCATTAGCCCAATGTCTCCCTCTGCGGCAATGTGGGCAAATACCCGGTATTCTATTCCTTTGATACCTAGCTTTGTTAAACCCTCCTCCTATGGGGCAACTCCTTTTAAAATGTCCTGTTTGATCACAATTATAGCATGTTTTTGGCCTGGCATCTAAAGCCTGTTGTACTGCTGCTAAGACTTGCCCTTGTTCATTAATGTCTCTACATAATTTAATATATGTGTTTAAATCTTCATGGTCTAATGACCTCTCTGCAGCAACGATTTGCTTGGTCATAAGCCAGTTGTTTTATAAATGGCATTGCCTGTTCTGTATCTCCAAATATTCTAGAATCTGTTTGAATAAGCCTATCTACAAATTCAGCGTAAGGTTCATTAGTTCCTTGTATTACCTTAGATAATTGTCCTTCTAAATCTCCATGCCCCTGTAAAGTTTTCCATGCCCTAACCGCATCTATAGCAATTTGTGTGTATACGCCAGGATCATATTCAATTTGTTGCCGTTGACCCTCATAAGTTCCTTTTCCTAATAACATATCTAGATTTCTTTGAGGGTAACCGGCTGCTGCATTTCGCTTAGCTGTCTCCATGCAAAATTCCTCATTGGCAACCTTCCATAACAAATATTGTCCTCCATTTAGCACAGATCGACACATGTTAGCCCACTCTGCTGGCGTCATGTCTAAGTTGGTAATGGATTCGACCATGCTCACAGTGAAGGGTGCTTGCGGCCCATAGGTTGTTACAGCCTCCTTTAATTGCTTCACTGTTTTGAAATCTAAAGCATGGTGAATTCGTTGCCCTCCTGCCTGCTCAAGTACATGGCATGCTAATCTTTGGGGTCCTGCCTCAGGATTCCGTACATCAACTACGGGAGTTGAGGGCCGCTCAGCTGTAGTTGGAGCTGTTGGTTGAATTACGCCCTCTGGTGATAGAACGGAGTTAGTAGCAGCCTCCTGTTGTAATCCCCGCCTGATGGTTGTTTTTCCTCTAAGCTTTCTTTCTTCAAATTTTCCTCTGTCTGACTAGCTCGAGAGACCTTCTCTTTTGCTTGACCTAACATGTTTTCTACCATAGTCTGGACCTCTAACAATTTACTTAACAGTCTTTCGGTTTGTTTTTTACTAGTTTCTAATCTACTATAAAGGTAACGCAACCCAATAAGATAGCATAAAACAAAACCGAAACAGAATGAAACAAAAACGGAACAAAGAATAGTTGTATCAATTTTCTCTTTCTCAGGGCTGAACAACTTCAAACCTTGAGCCAACCATTTTTCCCAGTTTGCCTGAGAAAATTCTAGGGATAGGCAGCTTGAAACAAAAACAAAATAAATCAAAACAAGAACGCATTGTTTTTTGAAATGGTCACCCATTTTGTTGCCTTCCCTCAGGGGTGAGCAATTTTACTCACCTCCAAGCTTCAGGTGTCCCCCGCACAGGCCACCAATTGCCGCAGTCTGGCTAGGCACAAAATCACGAGCCGCTCATGCAGGAACAAACTTTATTTTTTGAAACTGCCGCCAATGCCCCGTACGCCCCCAGGAAGAATCCCGATTGACCCACGCGGCGTTCTCTGGGAACCCCAGAGGAAGTTCCTCCCCCGGAATTCCCTCCTCCTGTACTTCCCCAACCAATGGGAACTCTCCAGAAGTCCCGTAGCAGGCTGAGGTGAACAACAGGAGTCCAATATCCATATGAATGCAAATCTTAAGATAATCATATCATCTCAATGGCTAGCTGGCGTCACCTTTCAACCAAAAATGCCATGCATCATATTACTTGGCTGTGGCTCTTAGCAAAATACTTTGCTCATTTTTTAATTAGGTATTTGATTTTTTTTGATAGTGGGTTAAAGGAGACCTTCATGTATTTTGAATACATATCAGATATATAGTTTGCATATATTTTCTCCCATTTCATTATTGCCTTTTAGTTTGTTTATTGTTGCCTTTGAAGAATAGAAGATTTTAGGTTAGATATTGCCTATTTTTGTTTTACTGCAGTATACTTCATGGCACAACCAAATTGTGCTTCCTTCCATTCCCCAAAAGTGTCTCAAACTTTTCATCCCTTGTACCAATACTTCTACTATTGCTTTTGCCTTAAATGAATTATTGGTACCTGCTGAAATCATACCCCCCAAATCTTTTTGAGATTCAGTTTAGCTGCTACCTTATTGGTAATAATGATTAGTCCCTATCTTCTTCTGCCTGTCCAAGGACACATTAGACACATTAGAGCCTGACTTTTACTTAGTCTGATATGTGTGAGTATGTGTGTGTGTATGTGTGTGTGTGTGTGTGTGTGTGTGTGTGTGTGTGTATATATATATTTGTATTTGTAATATATATACATTTATTTTTACTTCTTACATTTAACTCTAGATTGTAATTTATCAAAGGGACAAAAAGTTTAAAATTTTAAAACTCACTTGGCTATTCCCCTTATACAATGCAATTCAAGGAGCAATGTTCAATAAAATATTTTGTACAAGTTTGTGTGTATTGTTTATAGCCTCAAGATTCTTGAAATTCCAAAGAAAATCATGATACTCTTGCTTCTTCTAATAATTATTCTAATAATATTAATAATTAATTATAAAAATAATTAATTTCATATTTATTCTAGTTGGAAATGTACCTATATGTGTATATATGTAAATATATGTGTGTACACACAAATGTATAGGTATGAGTGTGTGTGTGTGTGTGTGTGTGTGTGTGTGTGTGTTTGATAGAGGGAGAGAGAGAAAGAGAGAGAGAAAGAGTATCTGCTAGGAATTTTCAGTGGCTTCACCTGGTTTTCTTTTTTGTGGTTCTGGGGATCAATCCCAAGGCCTTGCATTATACTAAGTATATGTTCTATCTTTGAGGCATACCCCCAGCCCCAAGAAATCCTTTTTTCCCAGTAGTCAATTGGGTCTTTTTGTTGAGTCAGCAATGCTGCATCTATTCAAGTGGTACAATTGTGGTCTTAATTTTCAAGGGTGTTGGTGTTCCATAAAGAACTCAGACAATTTAGGGCATTCTGACTCTGTGGTCAGAGATATTTTCAGAGAAGAAACTTAAAAGGCTTATTAACCACTGTATGAAAAATCACTTTCAGCAGAGTATTTGATTACATCTCTACCTTAGGAATTAAGTTTTGCCTTTTTTTAAAAAATGCAATCAATGTTGAGTTGCTTTTAGTGCAAAGCCCATAGTTATTTTAGCATAGTATAATAAAAAATGTCTTGTCTTGACACCAAAAAATATTGCTTTTGAGGAACCCAAGGTACTCATCTTTGACTCTCTTGGGGTTTTTTCTCCCCATATATAAATGAAAATAAGTTCAATGTGACTGCTTGGATCCCCAAAGTCTCTGAAAAAAAAAATCTTCTTTTCCCAGACCACAGTGTAGTGAAATAAATTAGTATAATGATTTATGTTTACTGTTTTAGTCAATTCTGATAGAGATTATAGAGACAAAATGACAAACTGCCTTAGTGGTAAACTTAAATCATGTCAGCCAATCTTTAGTTTTTCCTTACCCTAATTGCTCCTCCTGTTCATTTATCTTCCCAGGCAATCTTTGGAAGAAATACTAGTTCAATCAGTGCATGTGCAAACCACCCGAGATAAAAAAGTTTAGTCTAATTTGTCTCACTAAATTGTAATGCCTCTAGTAAACAAATCTTAGTTTGAAAGGAGACTAAAGAAATCTGAATAATTAGGGGTACAAAAATGCTCTCTTTTTGCATTTCTAAAGATGCCATTTGTATACGGTTTTACTGTCTCCATGCTTACTTCCCCACTTCTTTCTCTTATTTCTGAAGCTGTGCCCTATTTCCATATTAGATTCCAGCATTGCATGCAGTATTTTTATTCACACCATTTAGGACCTATTCATTATAAAAGTGACAGATATAGACTTTTTAAAGGTAAAAAATCCAGCAATGTTGTATAGAAACAGGGACTGTTGAGGAGCAACTTTTATGGGGATAATAGGAATTAGTGGTTGAAAATGAAGATAAAAACTCTAGCCACAGGAAGCACATATGCATTTAGGTGATGAGAACAATGTTAGGAATATATTCTTTGTTCCAACAGTAAAACTTTATAATGAGCCTACTGTGTGCCAAAAACTGAGCTGAGTTCTGGATACATCATTTTTCATTTAGGGGGGACCAGGGAAACCGGCTTTTATTAACTTGCTTTGTGCTTTTATTGAAGAATGATGGAATATTATCTCCATGTTAGAAAGCTTATTAAGCCAGGGTTATGGTGATTAAAGTCTTTTAATTATTTTTTCTCTGAACATACAAGCCTGAGTTCTCTGATTTCTTTCTACAGTTAATAGAAGATTCTGAATCTCAGCTGGTAAGTGATGCCAGAGACAAGCTGGGTGGCCTTGTCAGCAATTGTGGGGTAAAAATTAGTAGTTGCTGCAGATAGTCCCCATCAGTCTTGCTTGCATAAGGGGAAGAAAATCTCTGAAGCCCTTGGTGGTCTGTGGAAGTCCCAGCATTCACTTGATGCCCACCACAGATGAGTTCTGTCAGGTAAGGGCTCTTTGTCAGGCCAAGCTTAGCAGGACCCCTCAAATACACAGGATGGAGTTTCATAGTCACAAAGTGTTTGAACAAAGTGATCTTAGCAACTTGTCAAAAATGAGAAACTTGGGTACCAGGGAGACACTGGGATTTAGAAAGGATAAAGGATGTTCTTTTTAATTTTTTTTTAATTTTTAAACTTGTTTTTTAGTTGTAGACAGACACAATACCTTTATTTTATTTATTTATTTTTATGTGGTGCCAAGGATTAAACCCAGTACCTCAAACATGCAAGGCAAGCACTTTACCCAATGAGCTACAGCCCCAGCCTCTAAGGGATGTTCTTAAAGACATATGGGAAATAAGATAGAAGGGTTGGGGTGGGGACTTGGGACCTACAAAGCCAAGAGGATTGACTCTAGACTCTTGCAGACCAACCTTTAGGATAGAATAAAAATGAAATAAACATGCATTTAAAGAAAAGAGAATGCTCACAATGTTAAAGCAAATTTTAATCTTTCCCTGTTGGAAGAGTTACTTTTCTACCAACACACTTGGACTTGAGCAAGCAACATGCTTGCTTTGAATTTTCCCTTTTTGAGGAGTGATGAAGCAATGAATTAATCACTTGTACAAACCACTTTGCCAGGGGCTTCGGAGAAAATAGGAAGATCATGGCTTGACTTCCAGAAGCTTGCAGTCCAACCAAGGAGTCTGATATGTTCATGATTCCCCATAATGCACAGTCAAATATATCAAGGAGCAACCACAGGGGGTTATTTTTAAAAATTTCTTTATTTTTGTTTATTTATTTTTATGTGATGCTGAGGATTGAACCCAGTGCCTCACATGTGGGAGACAAGCGCTCTGCCACTGAGCCACAACCCCAGCCCTCACAGGGGGTTATTTATAGAGAAATATTTCTGAAAGGGAGACGGTTTGAACATAACATTTATATTCATTAGTGAATCTTAACTGTGCAGGGTTATATATTGGCAAGTAAGAAACCACAGCTTAGTTAATGTCATCCAGGTGACTCAGGCTCTCAAGTTACTCAAGTGCTTGCCTTTATTTACTCCCCCCCCCCAATTTAAAAGAAAAAAAGAATATGTAATTCATATAGACAACAAACAGATCCGTTGTTTTCTTATATTTTTCAATATATGTGGCCAATTTAATAGGCATTCAATTTGCCCATTGTGGGAATTTGTTGCCAATGTAATATTTATGGGTAGGGGAGATCTAACATTGATCAAATGCTACTACGTACCAGGTACTGTCATGGTTACTTCGATATATTTTATCTCGTGTACCCATCACCTAAGTCCTATAAAGAATTGCTACTGTTCCCATTTTACAGATGGGAAAATTGGATTTTAAAGGTTTAGTGATATGCTCAAGAGCACATAGCTAGTCAGTAGTGGAGCCAGAATTTTCACTCGATCAGAAGATACCCGTATCTAGGCTCTCCTTCATATATTAGCTGAAGCATGATCCTATAGAGAAGGAAGTGACTAATTTCAACCAAAGAGAAGGTAAGACCTTCTGCAAAGGAGAGAATGACACTTGAGTATGATTTCGGCAGAGAGTGGACAGAAGAAGGAAGGAATGACGGAATGGCGTGGCTTTCAGAGCCACAGACACGGATACCAACCACACTCTTGTCCTTTATCATTTTCTCTGCGAGGCTCCTGTGCCAGAGAAGATTTGGTACCTGAACATAATGGTGAGTAAAGGTGAATTTGAACATTTTTTCCTGTAACATGGAGCAGAAAGAGGAGGGCATGATAGATAGTTTCCAGCTAGAATCCACGTTTGTGTGCAAGCAGAGGATTTGGCAGTGGGGCCAGAGGCCATAAACATTTTGTGTGACAGGCTGGGGCGGGGGGGCGGGGGCATCTGGAACCTCTACATGTGTGAAATATGTTATAGAGGCCCACATTGATGACAATTTTTGCTTGTTTGCTATTTCAGTAACAAAGCGTTTCTATTAAAGGAAAACAACTTCAATATTTAATAGGGAATGTTATCTTTTATTAAAAACTCCATCAACACAACAAGATGAACAAAATAATGGAAACCAAAACAAAACAAGAAAAAACTCTTAGAGCAAAGCATTTTGTTCTCAGAAAACAGTCACAAAATTTTTTATGGACTGTTTAGGATTTTTTTTAATTAAGAAATTAAAGGGCTGGGGATGTGGCTCAAGCGGTAGCGCGCTCGCCTGGCATGTGTGCGGCCCGGGTTCGATCCTCAGCACCACATACCAACAAAGATGTTGTGTCCGCCAAGAACTAAAAAATAAATATTAGAAATTCTCTCTCTCTCTCTCTCTCTCTCTCTCTCTCTCTCTCTCTCTCTCTCCCCTCTCTCACTCTCTCCCCTCTCTCACTCTCTCTTTAAAAAAAAAAAAAAAGAAATTAAAGAGCAAAGATAAGGGAAATCTTCACTTCTGTATGAGTGAGGACATAACTTATGCCAACCCCCTGAATTCTTATCACTTTTCCATTGTGTTCATTTAACATGGCCATATATCTGCTTATCAACTCTCTGTGGGGTAAAATGCCCAAAAGCTCAAGCAAGATCTAGAGCCCTTAAAGGAACCAGGAATTTGAACATGACCCTTCAAAGGCATCATCATCAAACAGAAGCTGTGTCAACTCTCTCACATGGCAGGAGGTTAACAAAGCCAAAGATTAAAGACTTGGTGTTACAGGGAAAACAGGAGTGGCTACATTTAAAATATGAGATAAGTTCCCTCCTTTTTCTGAGCTCTTTTCATGATGGTTCTCTGCAAACCACTTTATACAGAATTGGTTGGCAACAGTTTTGTGAAGGAAAAAAGCTTAAGGGAAAAATATGTTGTTGAAAATTTAAAGTATTATTTATTTTAGCCAAGATCTCATAGCCCATCTGCCTAGCTGGAATGTTAACCTTCAAAAGCACTGGAATGAGGAGGGGCTGGTGAGTTGGCTTGCAGGAAAGGTGTAGACATAGGATGCAGACAGAGCCTTCTGTCTGCATCCTATGTCTACACCTTTCAAAGCCTCGAACCAGTCTCAGGGTCAATGTATTTCACAGAAACCAATAGGTTATTAGTTGTTATTCTAAGCTTTTATTGCAGGGAATACTTATCTAAGGTTATCTGTGTTCAACCAGATGGATACTGAGAGAGTAAATCAGCCACATTGAGTTCAACCAAAAGAACATTCAGCAGCCTTACACAGAAGAGCAATTGTGTCCCCAGATGTATCTCCAGCTTTGCTCCAAAGAGAGATTATTCCCCTCGGTGTTGTTACAAAATCTTTCCTCTTCTACCTGAGTAACTCTCTTACAGTAAGAGGTGGTAGACACAGCCTTGCAGGGAATTGGCAGCAGGACCTACATTTGCAGAGTACATGGGGAGAACTCGTAACCTTCTGGAGATAACTCCTGCAGAAGCTAAATGCTTAAGAGAGGTGAAGGGTAAGAATAGGAGCTGGGGAGATGAAACACTGGAGCTCATCCAGGAGAATTTGAATTGAATCAGACTAACCCAGAACTATCCACTTAGTCATAAGAGGTAAAGGCTAATCTGCAGTTTCTTTAGCACAGAGGAAAGAGTATCTGAAGCAGCATGCTGTGTTATTTTTTGATCAAGGGGTCCACTTCAGAGATCTGGGAGCCCTGAAGTTTCAGGGGGACCAAGAACCTGAGTTCTTGAGAACCAAGTTCTTGAGTTTCAAGAATTTTTGAAATTGTTCAAAAATTTTGTGATATTGTATAAACTTGCATTTTTTTTTCTCAAAAAGGATTCTCAAGTGTTTTCAGAACCTCCCAAAAGTTGATCACTAGGTCAATACCTACTGTAAATACAGGTAAATGCACTGTTTTCATGCAGGATAGGTTAATCATAACTCAATAAATCATTCTTAGCATGTTTTACTGTTTTACTTTTCATAAAATTCATAAATATCCCTTGAATGTGAAGATTCTTCAGTGTTTTGCCAAGTTGCTATGTGAAACAGGGCAGATCCTGCCTTGTGAAGGGCTCAACAGTTTGACTCTGAGTGTAGACAAAGGGAGGCGAGCAACCTCTTTCCCGAACTGTCCTAAAAGTTAAGTGTCATCTAGGTACACAATCTATTGCCATCAAAGGGTACAAATCAGATGCCCACAGGGGCCAAGTAACTTAACAGAAGGGAGTGGACCGGTCAAGGCACAGAATGATAAAGGGCAAGGAATATTCCCCTCTCCCAGGGAGACTCTGAGGAACTGTGACATACCTGTCCCCAGCCATCATTCAGGGCTAGCTCCAGTTGCCATGACACAAAACCTGTCCAACATTACCAGATCTTCCAGATTTTCAATAAGATTCTGAAATAAAACTGTATAGAGTCTAAGCTGCAGATCTGTTCTTTCCCTGAAGGGGAAAGACTTTGGTACGAGAACTCAGGCACACACACATAGGGGCCATGTCACCTGGAGAATATAAAAGCAGGCAGCTCATTTTGGCAATAGAGAAACTTCTAAAGTTTAGAGTTGACTTTCTAGCTTTCCCTGGGACACATTCCGAACCTAGAGGCTCAAATATGCCCAACCTGACTCAGCCACACCTAGAAAATATGGACTCTCCCAAGCCCGCTAGCTAAGGGGCAGAGCTGTGGAAGAGGCCCAAGGGATCATGGGAGGTTTGGATTCAGTTCTTATAGAAACTCAGTGCTTACAAAAGGGACTGTTTTACAGTTGCCTAATTTGTACTCCCTTTGTCTTAATTTCAACCAGAAAAGCCAACATGTGTTCAGAGTGTTCGAAAAAGCTGACTGTTTATGGAAAGAATATGGCAGTACTTTGTATCCACTAGGCCTCTATTCTTCAAGCGCACAATGCCACTGTGGACCACTGTGAAATAAGTAGTATATTTATTTAAAAAACTCTTTAAAAGTTCAGCCTCATCAATTTTGCTTTACAAGCAAAACAAACTTGAGATCTAGAAAACTTCATTCGTTTATCCTTATAAAATTGAGGTGCTTTAATTGCAAACTCCAAACTTGGTTTCAAGTTCTTCCACATTTCTTTCTGTGCCATTGAGATGTTGTATCCAGACAACATCCAAGAGTCAGTGAGAAACGTCCAAGTCACATTTTATCCCCAATAGCTATTTGCTTAATAGTTTTACCTTCTTAGCAGTCCCAAGTTACTATTAAAAGAATTATCCTTTACTTTGTGTCCATTAAATAGGGAATTAATTTGGAACACTTATTTCTTATCAACTTAAAATTAAGAGTTTGTTTGCTTCCCCCCCCCCTTTCTCACCCTGCATCTTATCAGATTAAAAATTTTAAAATTTCTTTTGTTTTTGTTTGCTAATTTGAAATCTACAAAAAGCATCTATGTTCCTTTAGTGGTCACTATTTTTTACTAGTTATATATTTTTTCATAACAACATATAAAGCTATTCAGGATTTCTAGCCTGTTTCAAACATATTGTGGGACTTACCAGGTTTTAGATACCAACAGAACCTCCCAAAGAAAATGTTGATTTTTTTTTCTCTAAAGTTTAGTTTTACTTTTCCCATATACACCAAAATTAGTTTTGACTTATTTTTATAATAAAAGGTAATAATTTTTCTATCATTTGTATGTTAGAGGCAAGGGAGGGTGTGAGCTTAAGGAACCAGCTTGACTTGAATTTAACTTTTTATTATAGATTTTCAACATTTGATATAATCTCAATTAAATCAAGCTTCTCAAGAGATGTTGTAAACAGTTTAATCCAGAAATATTCTAAATTCCACAAGACATAAAGAAACTAGAATTTTAAGGATAACTCATTGTGATTCCAAGGGGGCATCCTATGCCTTTTCGTGAATTTCTAGAATATGTGCCACAAAATCAGAAAACCCTAATTAGGCATCCACAAATAGCTTCAGAATATCTGGAAATAAAAGTTTGATGTTTAGTGATATTAGATAAATATGTATTGTAACTTAGTCTTGAAGTTACAGATCATGCAGTTTAAAACAGCATTTAATATTCAAAAAGCTCCTTTTCCCTTAAACTTTATTCATAGATATAAAATTACTCCTTAATTAAGAGTCAAATTTTTAAGCCACTACTAATTAAACCAATGCTGTTATTGAGAAAGACTGCAGATCCGATGCATTGATTCACACAAAGTAATAGCCATTATTACACAGAATTCAAACCTTCCGGGAAAGAAGAACACAAACCCTGAACTTAAATAAGATTCAGAGATGTTCTAAAAATGGTGTAAGTCAATATTTAATCAATCAGAACAAATCTGTTTTTGTATAAAAATTTAAACACACAAAATGAACACCTTGAGACACTTTTGGAATATATAAAGCAAAGGAATTTCCAAATAAACAGTCTGAGCTTGTGAGTAAAGCCCTCGGTTGTTGTGGGCTGCAGAACAGCAGCGCAGTATAGACAAAGCATGATAGGGCCATAGATCACAGTAATAACATTTGCAATAAACAATAACAGAACAAAGCAGACATCTATAAGAATCCCACAAGGAATTTACGTTATCCATAATTTTTCTTTACATTTGAGAAACTATGGCAGGAAAGGCCATTACATTCAATGGCACCAATTAATTTCTGCAACTTTTAATGACATCTTTCTGAGTAAAAACCTCACATAATGCCCTAAGCACATGATTGATAGCAGCTTATGTTTGATTTGTACTGGATTCCAGAATTTTTTTTAGTATTTTTAAAGAGTCCCTCTGCAGCCAATCAAGCAATCAACATGAAATACTCAGATTCTGTCTTGAAAAGTACAAGAAAACAGAAAAGACGATGTGGCTGCCTTCCCTGACCAACAGACGATTGGTGATGCTATTTAAGTAGTTTTCTGGATGATGGATCACAGAGACGTTTATTCCTAGAGAAAATGACAGTCAAAGAGAACCGTCTAATTCTTGTTCTATTCAGAATGTCAGAGTGCAACACTGCCCTTAAATATGGGTTTGTGATACACAATTTCCCTTTATTGACTTTCCTCAACTTGAGCAAAAATAATTCCTCCACATCCAAGGAAATATCCCAAGTTTATAATATCAATGAAAAGATTTAAACTGAACAAGTAGGACCACACAAGAACTCCCATATGTTTTTAGTGGGCATGATCATGGGGAATGAGTCCTTGATTAACATGGGGTGTGGTTGGAACTTCCCTTTTTTAACCACATAAACTCCAGTCAAAGTCTGGTTTGAGTAGTCTACGAAATAAGTCTGTAACCTAAAACAGTGAGTATTTAGGAGTGTGCTGTTAAGTACAAGGTTTCCACTTTCAAAGTATTTACTATTTAGAAGGGTCTCCTGTGTGGAAGACATGGCACCTAGAAAAAAAGCTATGCAGCATGAGTGAGCACATGACATTCTATAAAGCAAAAATGACCTACTAGAAACCAAATTCTGCCCAGAACCATTTATCAGCAATGATCATGCAGAGAGCATGGTGTTGAGGAGAGACAAAACATTCGCTCATTCCATAAAAGTTTATTGAGTCTCTATTACAGTCCAGATACTTTGCTAAATTCTTGTTCATATGAAATTATGAGCTGGGGGTGGTGAGCTTAGAAAGGCCAACAGGCTTGCACAAGGGCATAAAATGGGTAGTAGAGTTGGGATAATCTAATTCATACTCAAATCCTAGTTTGTAAATAATATGTAAATAGCACAAATAAAAGGACATTGGATATTAGTGAATTATAGTGAAAATTCTATTAATTGGTGGTTTAGCTATTTCTGAACTATTTTCATCACCGACTTTAATCATATCAGATCAAAGTTCTTGTACAGAAGGACCCCATTTAACCGTGGCAATCTTGTGTTCACAGTTAAGGAAGAATTGTTGCCTATGTACTCGAGAAATGAAATACACCTTCTGCCTTTAAATTTCTATAACTTTTCTAGTATTATCTGGGGTGTTTAGTATATTAACAAGAATCCCAGATTACCCAGATATTACTTAACCATCATAACCTCTATTGACAAATAAGATTTTGGATGATAGAGAGAGAGATTAGAGATGATACAGTTGAGATAGTTCCTTGACTGTCAAAATTGTCACAAAACTATTGTGGGGCTTTATATGAGAATAAGTCATGGGCTATTTTCTGATGTGTATATTTAATGTAATATCTCTTTCTATTCACAGAAAACTACCTTAAATTGAGTAATTTGGGTGAGTGATGGATGTATCCATTTTCATCTTCTAAAATGTTATGCTTGTAGATAACTATCAAGGTTTGTGGGGATCCCAACCAGAAAGGATCTCAAAGACAATGAATTCAAATCTCCTCATTTTACAAACCCAGCAGCCAATTCTTTGAAAGTTAAATAATTGCCCAAGAACACTGAGTTAGTGTGTGGAAAATCAGGATATAACCCTCGTGACGAGAATACTGGTAAAATTGGCCATGTTCCCTTGCCACTCTGTTTACAACATCAAAATTAGAGTAAACAAACATTAGGGCATGGTGCTGTCTTCCTTAACACATTCTTTGAGCCTGGTCAGAGACTTGAGTATACTGTGCCTTCTCCTTTTAAGGAGTCTCAAACTAAACCTGCCCAGAAAGATCAAACTCCAAATTAAAATTATTTCCTGTGACTCCCAGCAATCAATGTTGGTGTTTGTCATTCTCCAGCAGGGGCTGAAAACAGAATCTACCCATTATATCTGAAAAGATTATTTCTTTATTCAAATTTATGCAATCCCAGAGAATTGAGAGGCTGAGAAAGGAGGATCACAAATTCAAAGCCAGTCTCAGCAATTTGGTGAGGCCCTAAGCAAACCTAGTGAAAGCCTGTCTCAGAATAAAAAAAATAAAAGGGCTGGGGATGTGGCTCAGCATCCATGGATTCAATCCCTGGTACCAAAAGAGAAAGGAAAAAAAAAGGAAAGCATAAAAAGTCAGGAGAGAAGTATTGAGAATCACAAAGGAAAGAGGTGAAGTGGGGAAAAGGAGGCTATTATTACAAAACCAGACCAAAGAAAAATACCAGAAAACAACAAGTTTTGTCAACAATGTGGAGAAATTGAAACCCTTGTGCACTATTGGTAGGAAAGTAAAATGGTACAGCCACTGTAGAATAGTGTATGATTCTTTAGATAATTAAACATGGAATTACTATATGACCTAGCAATTCCACTTTTGAAGGCACATATAAAAAAACATCAAAGTGAGGGATTCAAACAAATGTTTAATTCTCAACAGCTCAAAGGTGCAGGCAACCAAAATGTTTACTGACAGAATAATGGGATATATACACAATGGGATATTGTTCAGCTGTGAAAAGGAAGGAAACGCTACCACGTGCTACCACGTGAGTCATTCTTGAAGACATTATGCTAGTGAAATAAGCTAGTAACAAAAGTCACACTTATGATTTCACCTATATGAGTTATGTAGACTAGTCAAATTTATAGAGGTAGAAAATGGAAGCATGGTGGTCAGGGGCCGGCCTGGGGAGGAAACAGGAAGTCACTGCTTGATGGGGACAGAATTTCATTTGGGGAAGATGAAACATTTCTGGAGGTAGAAGGTGGTATTTTCTGCACAACGGTGAGTGTACTTCTAGTTCCACTGAACCGTACTCTTAAAAATAGTTAAAATGATAAATTTATGTTCTCCATATATTATCATAATTTTTTAAATTACTGGGAGAAATATATATATATATATATATATATATATATATATATATATATATAAACAATCTTTATACTTTAATATTTGCCTCAAAGAAAAGCAACCTCTCTGAGGTAAATATTCATTATTTTCAGCAAAGATGATTATTTTTGTTTCTAAAACAAGCAACTGTTTTTTCCAAACAGGTGATTTGGGGATAATTCCACTCCCCTCCACCCCCGGCAATACTTAGTAGCAGGTAAATTGGTGCATTTCTTGTAGCTTAAAAAAGATATCAGAGTTTCACAATTGCCCACTTGATGAAGCCGAAATATTTTCCCCTTGTGTAGTACAAAGTTTGCTTTTATTATTTCTATTTGAAAATAAATAACCAAGTCTTTATTTTTGCAATACTCTTTCTGATCGATCCAAAGCCAGTAGGAATGAAATATTTGATCTTTCTACTCCTTTACAGTTAGTTTTTCTTTAATTACAGGAAATTCTCATTATAAATAGGCTCTGTGTTCTCAGGCAGCATTGGCTATTGGATACTTAGCCTAGATGGCAAGTTTATTTTAGTCTTTATAGCTCCTCCCTCACAAGGGCATTCCAATCTCTCCTATACCCTTTTAGAGATTCATTAATGGCCAAGTTGCAAAGGATCATTATTTATTAAATGATAAAATGTCTTTCCAAAAGCATATGTAATATGAAGCCACTAATTTGAGATATTTAGTGCTCATTTTTATTGGCAAAAATCACAGTATTTTGAGGCCAAGGCTTGCTTGGTTATACCATGAAGTTCTCATATAATTACTTCTCTAAGCAATTTCAGGAACTGTGCTAAGTTAGGTACTATGTTGCTCTGACAAAAGGGCCAACAGATACGTTCCTTGTCCTGAAGGATCTTATCATTTAATAGAGGCTCTATATGGATAGAACTTTTTAAGTTTTCTTTTTTTTTTTTTTTTTACAGACTTTTGTGATTGGAATCATCCAGGAGCAGTTCTACCCCCAGTATTGCCAGAATATGCCTCTTTTCATTCCTGTCCATCTCCTGTGATGTGAGAACCCAGGTCATCTCCCACAAAGCTTACTATCTAGGTTTACATGACTTCACTACTCCATTATCTTCAAGGGCATGATGTCACTATTTTAAGAGTCTCTTGTGCAGGTCAATCACTTGAGTGTTTATTACAGGAATTTCCTAAAGATCCATCAACTCTTCAATAGAAAATATCAAGAGGCAATTCACATCTGACACTTTAAACCCTTGCCTCAGAACGCTTGCATTTCTACCCATCCTAAACTATTATATCATGATCCTTACCCAATCTACTCTTCTCTGCTTGGGACGACAAACCTTAAACCTGGACTTTAAAATCTTAGAAAATCAGATCCTGCTCTTCTCTCAAGTCTGCAGCATTCACAATAGCCAAAGGGGAAGGCAACACAAAAACAAAAACAAAAAAAGCCAACCTTGAAATCCAAACTGTTCATCAATGAAAGAATGGATAAACAAAAGATAGTATATCCACCCAGGGAAATACTACTCAGCCATAAAAAAGCAATGAATTACGGACACATGCTGTATCAGAGATGAACCTAAAAAACATTATGCTAAGTGAAAGTATTCGATTATAAACCATCATATATTATATGGTTCCATTTATATGAAATATCCAGAATGGTCAGGTCTATAGACTCAGAAAAAAAAATTGTGGTTGCCAGGGGCTTCAGGTGGTAGTGGTAGGGAAATGGGGAATAACTGCTTCATAGTTATGGGATTTCCTTTGGGGATGATGAAAATCCTTTGGAATTGGAGGTGATGGTTGCACATTGTAATATTTACACTGTGCAGTTGTAAATATTTAAATGTACAGTTTAAAATGGTTAGTTTTATGTTATACAAATTTCAGCTCAATTTAGAAAAAAAATTTAGGAAACCTGCGAAATTATTGTTCTCTTTTACCTTAATAAGCAATAATTTAAGTTTTTTCTTTTTAATAAGCTGCTCTAGTGGTATCTGGGGAGCAATATTCAAAAGGTGTCATTTAAGCCAGAGACCATAGTCCTATTAGGGTTTTGAAAATAGATCACAGTCCCTGGGTTGTGACTCTGGATTTCCAAAGGTAGATTTCAGCTGTGAGTTTGCACCACGTTTTATCCTAATGTTCCGTTTTCCTACGCTCAGAGGTCTTCAAGCTATTGCTGACTCTGAGGTACTCTTATATGAATATCCACAACCTCTGTTTGACCAGTTCTGCATTTCAATTTCACTGTTATACAAATTTCAGCTCAATTTAGAAAAAAAATTTAGGAAACCTGCGAAATTATTGTTCTCTTTTACCTTAATAAGCAATAATTTAAGTTTTTTCTTTTTAATAAGCTGCTCTAGTGGTATCTGGGGAGCAATATTCAAAAGGTGTCATTTAAGCCAGAGACCATAGTCCTATTAGGGTTTTGAAAATAGATCACAGTCCCTGGGTTGTGACTCTGGATTTCCAAAGGTAGATTTCAGCTGTGAGTTTGCACCACGTTTTATCCTAATGTTCCGTTTTCCTACGCTCAGAGGTCTTCAAGCTATTGCTGACTCTGAGGTACTCTTATATGAATATCCACAACCTCTGTTTGACCAGTTCTGCATTTCAATTTCACTGTCATCATTTTCATTATGATGCACCAGTCCTTAAAGATAATCACAGTATTTATTTATATCCAGTTGTCTGCTTGTTTGTAACCCTTATTTATTTATTTATTTTTGGTTTTGGTACTGGGGATTGAAACCTGGGGTGCTTTACCACTGAGCCACATTCCCAGTCCATTTTCTTTCTTTATTTTATTTGTTCTAATTAGTTACACATGACAGTAGAACACATTTTGACCCATCATACATAAATGGAGTATGACTTCTCATACATGTGGTTGTACATGACGTAGAATTACACAGGTCATATAATCATATATGCAGAGAGGGCCTTTTTATTTTTTATTTCAAGACAGGATCTTGGTGCATTTCTGTGGGTCTTGCTAAGTTTCTGAAGCTGGACTTGAACTTTCAATCCTCTTGCTTCGATTCGGCCTCTCAAGTTGCTGGAGTTAGAGGTGTGCACCACCACACCTGGTGTAACACACACCCTTTCACTCCTGCCTTTTTAAAAAGTTAAATTCAAACATGAAAAGTACAAAGATACCTGAAGTCACCTTGGACAGGGAGCTCTATTCAGGTAAGCTGGAGCAGGACTGGAATGGCAGCCTCAGGCCTGGGCTAATCTCTCTGTTTTCTTAAACTCAGTTAAAAAAAAAAAAAAGTGGGGTGTGTGTCAAGAACTGATTCTCCTTCCTGACTCATTTGTGCAAATTTAAACTTTTTTTTTCTCATGCTGATGTCTTGTCCTGATGGTCTCCTATTCCAGTATTTTCCTGATGGCCTCCTGATTTGATCAAAGTTCAACTTAGCCAGAAATGAGTTATTGGAGGAAGTGTAGTGTGAAGATGCCTCACATTTTGCCATTATATTGCTCATTCCTTTCCACATTGCAAAATAACTCAGATCTAAACAGGTCCTAAGTCGCAGGTAATTCGTATAAATATGTGTCTGCTTTGTTCAAAGACAACTATTTCATCCTAAAGCCCAATTCAGTAGATTTATCTTCAGCAATTACAGAGCTTTGATCACCCTAGAATAGGTGGTGTCATGTGGCGGGTAGCTGTCCTCTTCCAATGCACTTCCCTTATCAGGATACATGTCTGTTGATTTGTGGGAAGCTGGCTGTTTTTCGTTCCTGACAAACTCCAGTGATTAAAATGTAGTGGCTTGCTCTTGTTCCCCTGATAAAGGTGACAGCTGCAGAGTTTCTAGTGGTGGTGGATATCGTCCATGCAGATTGCTTTTTAATGAAAGCAATATATTATCTTACCTAGAGACCCCGAAGCCTTACCTTGTTAATGTATTCTAGCCTGGCACCACATTTATCTATAAATTAGTTGTATTAAACACATTCTTTACTATTTATCCAGCCTTTAAAGAGTTTTTCTAGGGAGAGGATTTTGCCTTCTTCCTCCATCTTAAGTATTATTGTAGTTAATGACAACGTCACCAATATTTTGAAGTGCAGTTTTGTATACAACATTCCTCAGCTAGAAGTATATGACTCCAACTACCTCTCCACCCAAAATCTTGATAATGCTTTGCCAACCGAGCCAATAAAATGAGAGCAAAAGGAGATTATTAGAATATGAGCCTTTTAGCCTTTCTCCTGAAACCAAAGCCCACTAAACAGTGTGGTTATATACATCAAAGGCTAAAAAGATTTAAAAGTTAGGCTGTAAAGCTTAAACATTTGAGATTATAAGAAACTTTCTTTTTCTAAGTAGATAAAGAAAATCCTGACATAGTTTAAACCACAAATAATCTCCAGCATGCAACTTTTGATATTTCCTACTTTACCTAAGTGTGTATATGATAGCGCCAGGTCTATGTGAATAGTCACAATTCTGCTGGGAGTGAATGGGATCTGTTGTCCTCTGAGAGGAAGACTCAACAGTGAGCAGCAAGCTGCATACCATGGCTTTGGAAAGAACTATAACACCAAGGCCTTGTAATGACCCATGAACCAAAATTGGAAACAAACAACTATTTTGCTGAATGTGTCCTCTCTGACCTAAACTCAATATTAAACTTTTTACAGAGCTATAAATCAAATCCATTAAAAACAAAACAAAACCAAAAAAAAAAAAACCCAGTGAACCAGTCTGAACTAAATCCAAACCTACATATTTTCTAAAACAACTGAACTGTAACAAAACTAAAACATCAAAATATTCCCCAACCTGAATCGATATTTCATTTGGTTCAAGTCTCTGAACCATATTTTCTATTTCAAGACAGGATTATTTTTAAGTGTTAACCATCGCTTTAAAAAAAGAAATACCGAAGGGAAGTTAATGCTATGCTTAGTACTGAGTACAAATAAGAAAAGTACTCAATAAACTGCAAAAAAAAAAAATAAAACAAAACAAAAAAGCCCTGCTCTAAATGTTTTGAGTAAACATACAGTTGTTTAAAGGGAAGCCAGAAAAAAAATTGTCAGAGAGAAGCAAATAAAAGAACCAAATTTGTGAACCATTGGGAAGGCACACAGGGGATCGATTCCATAGTAGATAAAACAAGTAAGCAAATTCATATCAGGCATTAATGCCAACTTTTAACTTGGATTACAGAGAATTGTATTCAGTATTGCTAGAATTTTCTTTATTTGCTAGTTATGTTTTTTACTGGTTATGAATGGTGGACAGTAAGTAGTGAACAAAAATAATTTGGGAATGACATTTGGTCTCTATGAATAAGAAACTACAAAATTCAGAAGTATATTATTTGGATTTTGCAGTTATCCTAGGCAGACTAAAAATTTTAAAGGCTTTAAAAAGAAATTTATATTTAAGGAAATGATTCTCCAACATCAAAATTTTTATAAATTGTCTTATTGTTTAGAAATACAAATATATTATTTAGAAATACAAATATATTTTTTAGAAATACAAATAACAACTGAAATGTTATAGCATTTATATGGCACATTTAACTATGTTTTATGTATGTGTATGTGTATGCATACATGTATACATACATTTATCAAAAGAAATCTAAGTTCTCATCAATGGCATTATCATTAGAGAAATTAGCAAAGGCTCATAGCATGTTCTGATCCATGATTTTTTTCAAACAACTTCATTCAAGTAAAACAAGATTCCTGAAAAGAATACTAACATTTTATCTGGGTGCAGTGGAGCACACCTGTAATTCCAGTGGCTTGGGAGGCTGAGGAAGGAGGATTGAGAGTTTAAAGCCAGCCTCAGCAAAAGCAAAGTGCTAAGCAACAAAGTGAGACCTAGTCTCTAAATAAAATACAAAATAAGGCTGGGGATGTGGCTCAGTGGTCGAGTGCCCCTGAGTTTCATCCCTGGTACACCCCCCGCCCCCCCAAAAAAGAACACTAACATTTTTTTTGTCTATTTTTTAGGGATATATGAGAAGTTAGAAGTCAGATATGTACTTGTAAAATAATAAAACTAAAACTACAATGAAGAAACGAAGAAAATTATAATTTCATTTCTGATTTTTTTTTTCTTGAAGAAATGGTCATGAATGTGAGAATCTTTGCCTGTAAAGTTTATCTACGATCACATGTAGCAGGAACTGTTAGCTAACCCCCATGCCCATTTCCTCCTCTTGCAGGATACACAGCTAATGTGTTTTCCAGCCTCCCATGTACTTAGAGGGGGCTATCTGATCCAGTTCTATCAATGGAATGTGAGCAGAAGTGATGTGTGATATGTGCCATCTCCAGTCTCACTGGGGATTGTTTATGTTTTTTTCCTTTCCATGGAGACCTTGGAAGCTACATGTTAAAGATGGTGAAATCATACTAAAGAAGGATCTTGCATCTCTGAATCACTCTTTGAAAGAAAGCCACCTGGTGGTCAGAAAAACTGCTTTAGACTGTGCATGAGCAATGAAATTTTACACAGTAAAATTCTACTGTGTAAACTTGTTGAGATTTGTTTATCTGTTAATTGTTACTTAGCGTACAATATATTTGTGAACAGCAAAAAATTAGAAACAACCTGAAAAACTTAATAAAGTTATAGTGAGTATTTTGTTATAGCATAAATCATTGATCACTTTAATTTTCTTCCTTGTATTGTTCTGGATAGTTTTCATTTTCTGCAACACATACATGTAACATTTGCAATTAATACATACAATTTTATAAAAATCAGATTAAACATGCATCATTTGATCATGTAGAGGGTTGATGACATCCAGAAATAATAAAAACTTTTAAACTTTTAATATTTTATGATCATGATATATGATAAGTAGTTGGGCAGAAAAAAACCCATCCATTTTTATTTTTCTCATAACTTGATTTAATCATATTCAATAGAAAACATGATTTCATGCAGAAGGTATGTTGTAGGTCAATTACTCTGCATACACTTTTAAAACTCTTTGTATGTGTGTATGTATGTTGTGATATCTGATAGAAATCAAATATAGACTTGACCATGCAAATGACTGTGGTATGACTAGATTTTCAATACTCTTAAAAATCATATTGAATCATTACAATCCCTGGAAAATATAAAGAATCAACTCTCATTTAGAGATAAATCTAAGGCTAGACAAGCATATTTTATTTTATTTTATATTCGCCAACTTTTATTTTAGAACCAATTATGTGATTATTACCACTTTCATAATGTTCAGTATTTGTATTATGTGATCAGCTTTAACTCATTTACTTTTATTAAAGCTAGATGAATGTTTCCCTTTATTTGCATAGTACAAACTATCTTAACTGACTTGTACATGACTAACTTAGCCAAGATAAACATGCCCTCCTTGCCATTGAAAAACCTGTATTCATATTGAACTCTATAGTATATAGAGTGCATATAGTCAACAGGTTATATTCTTTTTAAAAAAAAATTATTTTTTAGTTTTATATGGACACAATATCTTTCTTTTACATTTATATGGTGCCGAGGATCGAACCCAGTGCCTCATGCATGCTAGGTGAGTGCTGTACCACTGAGCCACAACCCAGCCCTCAACAAGTTATATTCTAATATATTTATAGATTTCCAGAGCTGTGAACTGAGCTGTATATCTAATGAGGATTGTTGGATCTGAGACCTATTTTTACCCTCCTTACAAGCTAAGTTAGCCTGTTATTTCATCGATGCTGGCACAAGACACAAGACTACTGGATCAGAGATGAAGGACTTTAATACTCATGGCATAGCAAGCAGCAGGAGAATCTGAATATTTGTATCAGTTCTTTATTTGGGATGGTACCAAATTTCTTTATTTGAAGGAAAGGTACAAATTAAAGAATTTAAGTGGATGTTTTGGTACAATTTATAGAAAAGGTGAAAGTAATCCCAACATGCATGCACTGCCTGGGTGACCATGGAAGTCACTTCCACAGCTGTGGGAAACTCAGCTTAAGGCTTAGCTCTCGTTTTCACTGTCTCTCAGCGTGTGCTTGTCAAAGAGATACTCTGCAATGCCAGATTTTGGGGCTCCCATCTTGTGCAAGTTGGTTACCTAGTTACCCAATTCTTTGATGGAGTTCACCTGCTCATTCAGGTAATGAGTCTCAGTGAAGTCACACAAGTAGGACTCATTTTTTTTTTTTTTTTTTTTTTTTTTTTTTTTTGTCAGTGGCTAGTTTGTGAAGTACTAGGAATGACTGGTTCACACTTTTTTTTTCCAAGTTCAGCAGTTCTTGCTTCCCAGTCTCATGAGAGCAGTGTAGTGGGCCCAGGTGAATGGTACAAATGCATTTGGTTTGTATTATGACCAATGATTGATTTAAAGACTCTCTCTTATAGCAAGTAGTAAGCAATCTTTTCTTTTCTTTACTTTTCTTGGGGGGAGAGGAGTGAGTCTGGGAAAGATGTTGTCAAATCTCTCAAAATTGCTGCATAAAAAACCTTGAGATATGGCCTAAATAAAAGAACAGTGAGGGTCTTTCAGTTTGGGCACACCAAATTCTCTAAAACACTACTCTCAAATATGGTATGGGCAAGATAATTATTAAAATCTAGGTAACTCTTGAATTAAGATATATAATGAGTCCTTAAAGTTCCCACAACTTTGTAGAGAAACTGGAAGTAGAAATCACAGATGATTCTTTCTTGGCCTGGTGTGTGAAATAAATTTCACAAAGAATTGTTTTTAGTAAATACACACTGAACATAAATTAATGTCATGAAACGAAAGTCTGACAAACGAATGTATATTTATATGTCTTAAATTATAAATATTTAAGGAAGGTATACATAGTGTATCTAACTAGGGTTTAAACCCCCTTTTCCCATTACTTGCAGTTCCAAATATTTTACTTTTCTTATTTCTAAAAGATACTTACTATCAAATGATAAATTTGAAGCTAATAATAGACTCAGGAGTGGTATAGAGCTAAACTCTTCCTGTAGTTGCCAAAGAGTGTCTTTAGCTTGATAGCTACATGGCATCCAGTGCTACACTACTGAATTTTCTAAGGTATTTTCTTCCATAGGCCCCTTCCTCTCTCTCAGAAAAAAAGCATCTTCTTAGGTTGTTGCCGAAAATAGCAAAGCTAGCTACCGTACAAACAGGTGTCCAGGTTATGAATCACTCAAAGGAAATTTATTGACAACATGACAACTTCCAATACAAATTAAGAAGAAAGAAAATGCTTTAGCAAATATGTATGAATGCTTTTTCCAGAGTTTTTCATGAAACACCAGTTGCCTTTGACTGAGTTTTTGTTTTTTCCTTGGACGATTGATATCGAGGTTGCCACCTATGCTGGTACAAAGATGGAAGCTTCCAACTGATGAACGGGGGTGTGGATAACCTCATATGAAGAATGTTCAACTCCAGCCATCAATATTATTGCATATCTGAGCACCTCGACTGTGGCAAAGGGTACTTTTATTTTATAAGCCCAGAAGTTCTTGTAACAAGGCTGTAGGCCCATAAACACAGTGACACATTCACACTAATTAAGTTCAAAGATTTAAAAAAAACTTATCTAATATACCACTTGGAAATAGCTTGTTCTCAATTTTGTTTAAAAACAAATTGAGTTAAAAATTCTACAACCCAATCCTAGTTGGGCAAATTAGTGCTTTTACTTGAATTAATATTTTATTAAGAAATATTAGGAAATAAAAGAACTTTTGAGAGAAAAAAAATTGCTCATGAATTTTCCAACCACTACAGTGTCATAGAACATGTGTAAACAAACATAGAAAAGCCCTGAGCAGCCCGTTCATCCTGACCCTGTAACACCAGCCCTGCTCTGTAACCTCTTAACCTAATGGGACTCTTTGTCCCTCACCACTTTTTTGGACTCAGTTCCTGGTGCATCCAGATAATTTGATTGACAAAAATGACCTCCTGAGGCAAAAGAAGTGAATATTTCTACAGTTAGATTACTAGGAAAAAAGAAGGAGATTATCAAAGATCTAAATAATGCAACCAGTAGCAAAACATTCTAGTAAATCATACTAACCCAGCTAAATTAGATAGCACTGTCCATATACAATTACACTGTTTGGCTCCCATGACAGCTTTTAAATGTGACATGTTATTTGACATGTTTGCAATTAGGGTGTAGAAAAAATCAATTTTTTTCTATTCCACTTAAAATAATAAATGTACTGTTTTCCAATGAAATGCACCTTTTTTAAAACTCAAGACAGACAAAAAGGTAGTAGCAGAACAAACACATCACAGCTGCATTATGAAGATAGACAGTTGAAGTCTAATTTTATTAGATTTTGTGAAAGGGCAGAACCTAGGAGTAATTACTAGCATGTTGTATTTATGTTTGCATCATTATGTGTATTCTCTTTACCCCTAGATTTTGAACAGGAAGTGAGGTGGCTACTACCTGGTGGGCCTGGGGTCTTCTGAGGACTCCCTGTGGGAATTGCTTGTTTCCTCCTCACGTGGTAGGGCAAGCTCTCCCTTCCTCAGCTCACCAGAGGCCTAGGAAAAGGTGTTCTCTGTCCCTCCACCTTCTACTTTCCCTCAGTGTTGCTCACAAACTGCTCCGAATAATCCATGCATACTAGATAGGGATAAATAAAGGTGAAATTCTTAAGTGAATAAAGGGCTTTTCAACTTTGCCATTCTTCCTTTCTCAGGACTCCCTATTGCTTCTTGTAACCTTTTTTTTTTTTTTTTTTTTTTTTTTTTTAATTTGGTACAGGGGATTGAACTCAGGGGCACTTTACCATTGAGCTACATCTCTAGCCATTTTTAAAAAATGTTTTATTTTGAGACAGGGTTCTCACTAAGTTGCTAACACTGGCTTTGAACTTGCAATCCTCCTGCCTCAGCCCCAAAAGCTGCTGGGATTACAGGCATGAGCTACCGTGCCTGGCTCTTATATTCTCTTAATATCTGTAATGAACATCTGATGTGTTTCTTTTTCATGAAACCATTTTGACTTCTACCACACTTTTCCCCATCCTAATATATAAGCAATATGTAGCAGTAGAATTACAATGATCATAACAAAAAACTAACATTGTTCATGTAGTTTGTATGCACCAGGCTGCGTTCTAAGTCACCAATATGAATTATCTCAGTGGATCGTCACAATGACCCTAGTAGCCCCTTATCAATACACTCTTTTCTCAATGATAATTCCTAAGTAAATGTTCATAATTCTCATTAGTTACTTTAATGCAAAGGTAGGTGTTTATGATACTTAAATAAACTGAGATGGATTTTAGATAAAACGAATTAAGTAAGTATTGCAGTAAACAGAATAAAGACCCCCCCAAAGTCATTCTTATCTTAATACCCCCAAACTGTGAATATGTTACCTTACAAAAAGAACTTTGCAGATGTGGTTAAATTAAGAATCTTGATGGGCCTGGGGATGTGGCTCAAGCAGTAGCACACTGGCCTGGCATGCATGTGGCCTGGGTTCGATCTTCAGCACCACATACAAACAAAGATGTTGTGTTCACCGAAAACTATATCTATCTATCTCTATCTATCTCTATCTATCTATCTATCTATCTATCTATCTATCTATATACATACATATATATATGTATATATATATATATATATATATATATACATATATATATATAAATTCTCTCTCTCTTTAAAAAAAAATCTTGAGATAGGAAGATTATCATGGATTATCTGGTGGACCCAATGCAATTGCAAATGTTCTTATAGAGAAGTGGTGTAGGAGTGTCAGAATAAGAGAGATTTAAGGATACTGTGCTGTAGATTCTGAAGAGGAAAGAGTCCATAGACAAAGAATGCAGATGACCTCTAGATGCTGGAAAAGATGGATCATCCCCTACAGCTTCTAAAAGGATCACAGCCCTAACAACACCTTAGTGAAACTCAGTTTGGGTTTATTACCTCCAGAATTGTAAAACAGTAAATGCTTTAAGCCACTAAGTTTGTGGTGATCTGTTACAGCAGCAATAGGAGACTAATATGAACATGAATATGATGTAAGGTAGATGGCATGAAGTATGGGGCCCCAGAAGGAGGACCTGGAGGAGTCAGGAGGGCTTCTTGAGAGGGGGTCATCCATCGAGGTTGGAGTCAGAGGGGCAGTGCCCACACAGGAGGGCACTTACTTCCAACACCAACTACACATTCAGGGGGTGCTCAAAACCAGCGTTAGGCTTGAAAATTCTATAGAAGGACTCTCACAATTCTCCTTTCAGAACTCACTAAAAAATGGTTACACTCACAGTTGCAATTTATTAGATGGAAAAGATCCAGATAAAAGCCAGCCATGGGAAGAACATGGAGCAGTGTCTGGGGAGTGTCAAACACAGGTTCTGTGTCCCCTCCCTGTTGAGTCCTGGACAGCCTCATTTTCCTGGCACTAATGTGTGACAATGTTGTGTGTGGCATGGAGGACTGCCAACCAGGGAGTCTCTGCAGAATTTTTATTGGGGTTCCATCACATGGGCATGAGTAATCGATGGATTGCATGGTTGATCTCAGTTTCCAAGTCAACTGATACCATGTAATTCAAAACCTCCACTCTATGTTATATTTTTTTCCTGGTCAATTCCCCATCTAAATACTATCTACTGTGGTCAGAATATACCCTACCTTATGATGTTCGCCTATCCAGCATAATCCAAGGACCACAGGCACACAAAGATACTCCTACCAAGCCTGGTACTCCAAGGTCGTAGAGATTATCTCCTAGAATCCATAGGCAAAGTCCAGACCTTCTCTTTGGGCAAGACTAATTTTTTTATTTCACATACACAACACACACACAGTTGACTTTAAAGAGTGTGTGGAATTTTTCCAATTGGAGCAAAGGAAAAGAAGAGAAGGGTATCCAAAATATAGAAAAGAGCATGAACAAAATCATAAACATTTGTGGAACTCCCAAAGAAAATGCTGGAAGTCAGTTATAAGTAGACTATAGGGCACTGGGTACTAAAAAATGGGAGCAGCTACGGATAAGCCTGATTGTACAGGCCCAAGTGCTACATCAAGGAATTCTGAATTGAGTCCTTTTGTAATGTGGATAGTCACATCCCACTTCATTTTTAATGAGGCTATGCTTTGATGTATTGGATTCATTTTTTAATAGGGCAAATTATATTTATAAGGAAGGAGGAAATTCTCTATTCTCTAATAATGCTGACAACAGAATTAGAGGATCTGCTCAGATCAGAGTAGCCCACACCTCAGGGTGCTAGACAGAAATTTTTCAGGGGCCTGCTAGCAGGTCTTCTTCCCCAGACTTCTTCACCATCATCTGGAAAATGCAGGGTGACTGCTTAGAAAGCAAGGATTCTGGGACAGAGCTGGCTTGGCCGTGGATTTCTGGCAAATGACCTAATCATCCCATAGCCAGAGTAAAAGCAATCCTACACAATAGTTAGCTATTTAACCTTTATTTTACTCACAACAAAGTTCCCAAGCTACACTGTTATGATGGTCTACAGAGGCAACCAAAGCTTGACATTTGTCTCCATTCAGCTTACACATGCTCAGTGGACTTCCCCACAAAGCAACACCACTGTATGCCATTTCATTTTAACCACAGGGTTGATTCTAAACAAAAACTAACTCAAGGGTAGTTTTTACTTGGGAAAATTATATCATGTGCTTCCTGGAGAGAGAAAGGACTGTAGGATTATTTCAATGCCTAACCACATGGCATACATATTCTGGTTCACCTTTGTGTGATCTTCAGCATACCATCTATCTAAATTTAACTTGTGAAACAATAAGCGCAATCTTCTCCCCCAAGGGCAACTTACTCTGTAGTTTTCTGAGGACCGAGGAATATTGAGACAGTTGTAAACAATTGTATACATGGAGTTTTCATTCTCGTGACACAAGGCCTTCATTTCCTGTGAGGTTTAAGGATTTGTTACAACTATTGTAGTATCCCTCAGTTAGAAAGCACTGCTTGCTGTAGCACCCCTGGGGAAACAGAAGTCAAAGACTTGATGTCTACATTCTTGAGGACCTTATGACCTATTTGATGTGACAACTTACATGGACATTGAGATTCAGCTACATTCAATTGACAAAAATACAGAATTCTTCATTAAATTTGAACTTCAGATAAACAGTGAATGCTTTTATTTATTTTAAGTCTGTCCCAAATGTTGCGTGAAACATACCTATACCTAAAGAAAAAAATCTATACCTAAAGAAAAAAATCTGTTTTTCAAAATTCAAATTTAACTGAAGGTTCTGCATTTTATCCTGCAACAATTCTCATAAGCCAATTAAGAAACGGACTTCTTCCTGTATTCAAAAGAGGGATGGTGTCAGACATATTGATTCAAGTAAAAGAGAAGGTCTCTCAAATTAGTCAGAAAGAGGAAAAGATTCAAGTAAAAGAGAAGGTCTTTCGAGCTAGTGAGACAGAGGAAGGAAGTTTAGAGCAGAATAAGCCATCAGGGGAAAAGTTACAACAGGAGACTGCTAATAACACCTTTCTATCAGAGAGCGTAAGTGTCCAACCAACAGCACCTCTACAGGAGACTGCTACTAACAGCATTCTATCACCAGAGGGCATAAGTGTCCAATCAACAACACCACCTCCATATGCTAGGAGGCTCCCAACCCCCGCAGTTGATAGTTGGGATCCTGAGACAGGATCTCAAGTATTAACATGCCCTGTATTTGAGGTAGGAGGACAGCGAATTTACCAGGGTTTAAATTTCAAAACAGGGAAGGAGCTAAAAGAGGCTGTAACAACCTATGGTCCTCAAGCACCCTTCACTGTAAGCTTGGTCGAATCCATTAACAACTTGAACATGACACCAGCAGATTGGGCTAATATGTGTAAAGCTGTGCTAAATGGAGGTCAATACCTCTTATGGAAGGTTGCCGATGCTAAGGCAGAGTTCTGAGGACAAAAGACTTATTGCAAAGTCAGACCTGTGAAAGGAAATGGAGGAGCCATCAGACATTGATGCTGACCTCATAAAGTCTCTGCCATCCAAAGCAGGAGCTAAACAAAGTTTTCCTATAGAGCAGTGCTCATTGGGTAGAAATGGCCAAACTCTTATACCATTGGATTATCCAGTCTCCTCCCAACCCACCCAAAGTGTCTTCCTTCTTGGTCAGCCACTGATGCTGAAAATTCTATCACTAAAGAGCCATTATCACCCAAAAATGGAGAATTAAGTTCTCTCTTTATTCTATATTAAACAGTACTTCTGTTAAATATAACATATAGACAAATGCTTATTAAAATGGATTAGATCTCATTTTGTATACATGTACTGAAATGTCACACAGCAACCCATACATATGCATAAGTACTAGGCATCCATTAAAAAAAATAAAAATATAAGCCAGGGATGCACCTGTAGTCCCAGCTATTTGGGAGGTTGAGGTGGGAAGGTCATTTGAATCCAGGAGTTTGAGACTAGACTGGGCAAAAGAGCAAGACCACATCTTCAAAAACAAAACAAAAATAGAAATATAATTTAAAAATGGATTAATGCTCTGGTTATTAATCAATATTTAGAGTATAATCTCATTTTATTAATACTTGTATTTGAGTCCATGTTTTGCATACGTGTGCAGGTGTGCATGCACATAGACATGTGAGGATGGATGGAAGAGACAGAAAAACTGAAGGGATCTACCCTGAATCTCCCTCTGGGTGGTAGGAATTAAAGAAGGTTTTTATTCTTTTGTTACGAAACAATTGTTTCTTAATTTTCTATAGTAAGTGTAATTTTTATTACAAAGTAGAAGTTATTATTTTTTAAAGGGAACTGTTATATTTCTTGGACTTTCCCTCCCTTCTCACAAGAATTAAATACTTTTCTATACATTATCTTTAAAACATAGTTGTAACTCACCCTAGGAAAAGACGTTCCTTCCTATTTCATTCTTCTAGAGAAAGCTATCTAAGCAGTTTCCTGGGATTCTCCTTTTTAGCACCTTCTACGTGGTTATGGTGACAGCAGGCAAACCTGATAAATGCTGGAGGTCACAGAGACAATCATGTACCTTTTCTTTTCTACACTTATAGGAGAGACAGCAGCAGAGGCTTTCTTGTCACTACTTTCTCTCCTCTATTTTTAATGTGGAATCTATTTTTTCATTCTGGGGAGAAAAAAATCACTTTGCTGTATCAACACCTTACCTCTTCTAATAAAGCTTTTAAATTAAAGAGGAATTTAGATGTGGAATTTAAAGCATTGTAATAGTTTTATTTATCAGGGATGTGAATGGCTAGTTCATAAAAAATGAAAATATGTGCATTTGCCTTCAAGATATGCTCTGGCATTCTTGGACCATAGAAAATACTGCTGTTCACAATATTATGAGAAGGAATTAAATACTCTTGAGAAGGAAGAAAACAAGTTCTTATTGAGGTTTAAGATTTTGCAGTGAATTCCTTGTTACCACAAATCATGTGAAATTTTTCCAGTTTTAGGAAGAATATTATTAATAAAATAGAACCTAGTTGGAGGAAAAAATTAAGTGAGGCCAGAAAACACTTGAGTCATTCATGAATGATGTCTTTACTGGAGAAATCAGTAAGAGGAAACTGAAGATCTTTTAACCAGGAAAAAACGCTTCTCTCCTGTATTACTGGCATGTCCTGCCAGGGGCCCAAAGGGAAAGTTCTCCACCTTCTTACTTCTGATTCTCTACTCAAACCTGGTTGACAATCATGTTATGGCAAGAAAGAAAGAAAGAAAGAAAGAAAGGAAGGAAGGAAGGAAGGAAGGAAGGAAGGAAGGAAGGAAGGAAGAGGGAGGGAGGGAGGGAGGAAGGAAGACACAACATCCAGATTTGGGCATTTATTCCCTGAAATAATATACTGAGCAACTACTAAGGTACAAAAGATATAGATTATAAAATGCTGCTTTGTAAAACAGTCAGATTATATGATTGCTGAAGCTCCTTCCACACTTAAAGTTCTATATAATGTAATTTCCACAAAGCTATCAGAATCAGAAGAGTGCTAAAATCAAATTAAGCTGATGGTTGTATTAAATGTGAAGAAAAAATGAGGACTAGCATAGAGAAGGCCACCTATTCATGCTGTGGGAAAGGAACCAGGAGAAGGTGGACAAAAGAGAGTAGGAGAAAGAAGAACCATGGAGAAGAACCCTGCAGCAAGTGAAGAATCTTTCATATGTTTGGAGAATAAAAGTGGGTCTGCCAGAGCCACGAACATAGCATGGAGGAAGAGAAGGAGCTGATGTAGACAGTCTGACACAGCAAATCAGGAAATGTGAGGAGTCAGGGAAGGGTTTTCAGCAGAGAGGGAACTTGATCAGATTTAGATTTTAGAAAATGATTCTGATATCTGCCCTTGGAATGGAATAGAGGTTGGCAGTTGGTGGAAGGCAGGAAACCAGAAGGAAGGGGAGAGTCAGGAGTCTAATTGTATCTTCTGAACTGAGGATATGGGGTTAAAGGAGAGGAGACATTCCAGTTATATTTAGAAGGCAAAATAAGAATAACTGGGTAGCAAATTCAGTGGACCTGGATAAGGTTTTATGTGTGGCATAGCATAGGACTTTGGCATGTCCTAGATGGGAGTCTATGTTCCTTTCTCCTGAGCCTGGGTGGCCTTTGTTTTGACTAATAGAGCATGGTGGAGTGGATTCTATAACCTTCATGTTTACATAAAATCCCATGCACTTGTACCTTGTTCTCCAGGGATGCTTAATTTCAAACAGCTGCCATATTGTAAAGGAAGTCCAAATTGGCCCATGTAGAGAGATCATGTGGAGACCCTGTGCATGTCTTCCAGCCAACAGCCCAGCTGAGGTCCCAGCCAAAGAGAACATCAACCACCAGACATTTAAGTGAAAGTATATCCAGATGATTTCAGGCCCAAAATATCAAACTTGAATCTTCTCAGCTAAGGTCTCAGACATAGTACATTACAGTTCAGCAAACTCTCTTGTAGCCTCTTTGAAATGCTAACACACACATTCTATTAGCATAGTAAAATGGTTGTTTTGCACCAGTTAGTTTTGGGGGTACTTTGCTATACAGCAATAGTATCTGAAACAGATGAACATGCGATATTCATACAAACATGTCCAGCTCAGACTTGGCTGTAGGAATTTGGAGTCAAAAGTAGACATCTGGATTGGAAACATTGAACTTAGAGTCATCAGCTTGTATAATACTGTATAATACTGAATTCATAGATGTAGGTGATAATCCCAGGAAGTGTCTTAAGTAAGAAAACAAGATGGTTGGATTAGGAATGTACTTATATTTAAGGAATATTTAAAGAAAATGAAGAATGCAAAATTGAAGAATGAAGACGTTAAAAAAAAAACTGGTCAATATTCACTCAACCAAAAACAACTTGATGTATCTCAAGCAGAGATTTAGATGCTTAGAAAATTACTGGAAAGGCTAGGCATCTGGTACTAACTTTGAGATTCACTTCCCAGCTGTGGTACTGAGTCAGAGAGATTCTGCTACTTTCCAGAGGGTAGAGATCTACGGGAATCTCTTTGCAACCTCACAGACCATCCTCGACCTTGAGATGGTGGTCAGCAAGGGGCATGGAGGTTGTTGCAAAGCTTCTCTAGGTAGGTTATGGCCATATTGCCAAGGTTGAGAGTTAGAAGGATTGCTTCCACTTTCCAAATATAATGCCATTCATCTCCTTGCATCCTGAATACAAATTTTATCCAGAACCTTGAAGTGAGGGAATATAAGGAAATGTAGCCCAGGCTTCTTTCAGGAGAAAAGAATAAAAAGGGAATGAGAATGAATGCTGATTACAAAAATTTCTAACCTTACAATAAAACTAAAATGTAGTCTCAGTACTTCCTAAAGAAATGGAGTATTTTGAGATGCAAAATAGAGTCCACCTTTATGGTCAAGCCCAGAAGTAAGATTAAGGGGTGGAAGGGCAGTGTGTTTGGGAGTCCAACAATCTTGGGCTCAAATCGCCAATTTAGTTTCTAACTTCGAGGAATTATCACTTTTCCAGGCTTCTGTCTCCTTAACTGACAGTCATGGATGTTAACACAGATGACTGCAGAGTTTTGGGGAGAGTAGAAAACAATGTGTTGGATGCTGAGCACCGAGATCAGAACACAAAGACAAACAGAGTGGTGGCTTCCAAGGTGGGAGGTGACAGGACTCGGTCCAGGATGGAACAGGCCCTTTCCACAGGGGAGGTTTTATCTACACCACTGGATGAAAAGCCAGAGTGGCAAATACTTAGGTGGAGCAAGAACTTCCCAAACGGCCTTTTATTTGTAACCCTTGATGTAACATTGCTCCTTGAGAGTCTTGAGGTAATAGGTGGCTTCTTATAGCCTCCTGGAGAGTTAGCTTCAACACAGTTTTGAAAGGAAAAAGAAAGTAGACCACTTCCTAGGAAGAAAAAGACACTAAGAGCTTGGTTTACAGCAGCATATTCCAAACTGCACTTTTCAAAGCTGACTCCACTCCTCCCTACAGCTTGTTCTGATCCTTTGGGAGCCTCGCTTCAAACATTTTATGAATGCCAGTCTGTCTCCCTTTCCAGCTGGGTAATTTCCATGAGGAGTTATAGACCAAAAGATGGAGCAGTTAAAACAGCAGTGTGTTCCATCTTTCAGAATGCTTAGCATTGGGGAAAGCGGGTCACCTCTGGACTTGTAGCCATGTTATGCTTCTTCTGAGCTGGGTAAGTTCTAAAACTCTCTGAACCTTAGTTTCCTCTTTTATAGAGTGGAATAAAATCTACTAACTACCTTGCAGGATTGCTGTGAAGATGGAACAGTTAGTATGTGATGATAGCTGCCACTTATTGGCATGTTTGCAACTGGTGCTGTGCTGAGTGCTCTACATGCATTTACTGAATTTAATTCTCAGAATAATCCTGTGAGGATGTATTGTCTCTGATCTCCTTGTCTCTGATAAGGAGAAATTGAGATTTCAAGGGATAAGTGATTTCCCTCAAATTACACAGATAGTAAATGTGCTGCAGAAGCAAGATTAGAATCCTTGTTGATGGAAGGGCCCAGCACAGGGTCTGACACACAGGAAGTAATCAGTCGGTGGAAAATGCTTTTTGATAGTACAACTCCCCTTCATATGATAGACTCAACCTGATTTGCAGAGAGTGACTTGCCAAGGATTAAAGATGGGGTTAAAACCTCAATCTCCTGACCCTGAGTCTAATGATTTTGACTTGCCTCTAGACTGTCCTCTCACTGTCAGATCCCTTTTTAGGAAGACTTGAGCCTCAGACAGGCTGGACATGAATGGTCACATGTACATGACAACAACGCTCTCTGCTGGCTTCTAACAGAAGTGAAAGGGGCCATCTAGCAGTTGACTTCCTGGTTGGGTTTGTTTACTATTGACCTTTCTATCTCAGCAGTCTTAAATCCCACTACCTCCCCCAGCTTTTATAAATAGACATTTACATGCCCTTAAATCTTCTTTATTTTACTAGAAACTCAGTCTTTAAAAACTCTGTGACTACTCAGAGTGGGATGGACCCACGACTACGGAGTTTCTCTGATGCTTCAGGACCCTTCCATTAAGATTCTAGCTCTTCCCTGTACCCCACCCTCACTGAGCATTACCTCTTGGTGAGCACTGTCCTGGGTGCCACATACTTTGGGTGTGCTAGTGAAGGGGAGTATTAAGAGCAGACATGACTTTATGGTGGAAATCTCTATGGTCTGCATGCTTTGAGGTCATGAGGGAGAACCGTCTGAATTCACCTAGATTGTGCGCTTATAGGGTACCAGGTTAACTGACAAAGCATACATCCCCTCAGGTGGAGTTGGAATCACAGTGTCCTCGGCTGAAAGCAAAAGTTTACACTTAATTTCAAGTGCTTGAAGCACAAATTCAGAAAGAAATTTCTTCGTGTTAATTGAATGCTAAATTAATTGTGCAGCTTCCAAAAGACTCTGCCACCTCTATTTCTTTTCTTTTTTTGCTCCTCTCCCACAGTCTAGAGACTATGTATAGACAGTTAGAAAAGTTTAAAAAGGTTTGTTTACATGTATCCATGGGTTAAAAACAGCTTCTAGAAAAATGCTTAGGAATACATTCTGTAGGGAAGAAATCCAGAATCTTTTGGTATTTAACTATAGAAGTTAAATAGACGAGTGTTCAGTGATCACTACACATTCAAGTATTAATATTTTGAGCAAATATTAATGTTTCTAAATGGTGAATACTTTTGTGTTAGTCAAGTTTTCATTGAGGGTGACCAAAATACCTGAGAAGAACAACCTAGAAGAGAAAATGTTTATTTTGGACTCCTGGTTCCCGAGATTCAGTGCATGGCTGACCCACTCCAGTGCCCTGGGCCTGAGGTGAGACAGAACATCATGAGGGAAGGGCTTGTCAGAGAAAAACTGCTCAGTTCATGGCAACTGGAAAGCAGAGGAAGCAAGAGAGTAGGTAGGAACAGATGTAGTCCCCAAGGGCATGCCTCCAGTGACCTACTTCCTCCAGTCAGGCCCTGTCTGCCTACAGTTACCACCTAGTAGTCCATTAAAATTATTAATCTATCAAATGGATTAATCATTGATGAGGTCAGAGCCCTCCTGATCCAGTCTTTTCACCTCTGAACATTGCTTCATTGCCAAACATATGAACTTTTGTGGGGGATATTCCAGATTCAAACCATAACAAGCTGGATCATCCAATCCCTGTTCTCACTGAGGATTTAAGGAGATGACGCATGGTGCCTTGCACATAGGAAATAACTCATAAAGAATGGATAGAACAAGACAAAAACCATACTGTCCCCATGACTGGCACAAACTCTCTCAACTCCTAAATTCCTTTTACAGATTGGGCATTTTCTGGCTTTTGGAATGAGGAACTGAAGCTGGGCCCTCCATTGACCTTGGTGATGTTGGAGCACATCAGCTTCGCCTGGCTGGGGAACAAACTTGTTATATTAAATATCTTCCCCTTTGATTCTCCTGCAGTTACCTGGAGGGTTTGCTTTTCTGCCCTTTATTTTCAAATTAGAGAAAATTCACCAAAACTTTTCCTTGATAGCTCACTTCCTGCAATAGAGAGAAGATGAGGCTCTGGGGAGGCAAGGAACTCAATTATAGCACTGACAGAATCTGTCAATACGGGCCTGGAGGTGGTTTTCTATCTTATTTAGGTGGCATTTTCACCAGTAGGGACCAGACAAAGTCCTAGTGATATATGCAATTTGACAGGAGTTTCTGTTACCGCCTCCAGGCTGACTGTATTTGTATAATCATTTCATTTAAAGAGGTCAATTGGTTAAAAACAGAATAAGACTGTGAAGATCCACATCAGGCAATCTTAGATAAGTTGTTCACTCCTTTGAGTTCTTCAACCCTGAGATAGGGACAATGATAACCAAATCTCTCCTGGCAGCTCCTGTGAAGGTTATAGATGATGATATGGAAACTGATGGTCCTGGTGTCTGGCACAGAATAGCACCCACCTCATTCATATATTCAACATAAGTTGATTGAGTACCTACTATGTGTCAGGTGCTGACCCTTATTTTAGAGATTCAACCGTAATGAAATAGTCAAACTTTCAGCTCTCAGAGACCCCACAGTCTAGCTGGGGGAGACTAAGGATAGACTTGTAAGATAGTATATATCTGGAGCTATGTGAGCTCTGTGCAGGGAAGAAAAATAAAACAGAGTAAAGGATAGACAGCATCTGCAGTGCTATTTTTGACAGAGAGGATCTCTCTCTCTCTCTCTCTCTCTCTCTCTCTCTCTCACACACACACACACACACACACACACACACACACACACACACACATCAGGAAATCTTCTCTGGGAAAATGGCATTTGGGAAGGGTCCTTAGTGAAGTACAGTGAGATCAGTAAATTCCAGGCTATGGAACAGGCTCACACTTGGAATTTGGAGCAGCAGCAGGAGGCTAGCATGGTTAGAGTGAGGTATAAGGCAGAGAAGTCAGAGTGGTGCCCGGAAGCTGCTTGTGTGTGGGAGGCCACGGGAGGACAGGTCAATGGGTGGTGAAGGTGTACAGTTGTGCAGGCCGAACACTGCATGAGTCAATACATTTCTCTTTCCTTGGCTCCTTCTCATTCTCTCTTCTTGGCACCTGGCATAATCTACGTACATACCTGTATCTAGAACAAGTCTTGAAAATCCATTTTATGACCATCCTTTCCCCTCTCCTCCCTTACATGGGAGCTTAAAGCCTCTGAAAAGAATAACTGGGGATTTCCAAGCCAGAGAAGGCATTTAAATAAACTCCATCCTGGCACTCATTCATTCTGCCTTCTCTATTCAGTGCTATAAATATTACCTGTTGTTAATTATTGATATTAATATTAAGGGCTTCCTAATAGACTGACTAGGACTTTGCTGCTCAAGAAGGTTTTATATTTGTACATTTGGAAAAAAAAAAAACAAACCCGATTAGTCTTCCTGAAAATTAACCCAGATTGTTTACTTATCTAACAATTATGAAGGTCACATTTACCTTTTCCAGGAACAAGAACTAAAGTTATTGATTGCCTGTTTCTTTCAGGGCACAGAGATAAGATTTTTGTTTTCAAACTTGGGAAATATCACAAAGCAGAAAATCTTCCTGAAAACACAAGCCTGTCTATCAAGAACGTGTTTGATGACATATTACAGACAGATGAAGCTACATGAACCATCTCTTATCAGAGGCAGAATCTGTTTTGGGGGATGCTAAGCTGTGCCTGGATTTCTGACCCACAGAATCTGTGATACTTTTTGTTGTTTTAAGTCATTAAACTTTGGGGATAATTTGTTCAGTAACAGAGAACTAAAACATAGGCCATAGATGGAGTGTTTTCTTTTAGACTTTTTTTCAATGTCCTAGTTTAAAAAAACACTTTGGGAGCATAATGCTTACTAAAAGTACTAGGGTTACATTTACTAGGTTTATAAGATGGCTCTGGAAATGTAAGCTCAAAGGCTGAAGATCAAGGTTCTCTTAGCATAGAAACTGAAAAGCATTTAGGGAAAATAATAGTGAAAGCATTTAGAACTGATATAATAAAATGAATGCTTCAGAGCTCTTTCCATTATTACTCTCTGCTCTGGAATATATTAAAAACAAAATTAAAGGCTGCATTCCATTCTGCACACATAGGCTTCTGCAGTATGTGTCTGCCATGTGGTTGGGTGTAGAGCATGTAGGTTGATAGCCCGTGGCCAAGCCTCTAGTAACTTGCAGTGAACTCACAGTTGTTTCTACCATTTGTTTTCATAATGTTTACACCACTATTTTACAGGTCTGACCAAAGTTCCTGATTCCCTGTAGGAGGCAGCTTTTGCTTTAATATTCCTTTGGTTAAATATTTTTTTCTGTTTTGGTATTGGCATTTGTTCCTATAAAAATTCAGGCAAGCAGAATGATATACCAGGAATTTAGTCTAGAATATGGATCTGAAGCAAAAACAAGAACTTAGAAATCAACATTCCTATTTACCTGAGAAATTCTACCATGTGCAAAGGAATTATAACTGCTGCTTAAGATTCCAGAGCTAAGTAATTTCATGGGACTACAGAGAATGGTTTACTCCAGTGCCGGCACTTGACTACTGATAAACAGCTAGAAGTAAACCAAAAATATTCCCTGAAACATTGAAGTGGCAGAAAAACAAATAGCTCTGTTTATGAAGGGAAGAAAGCCTCAGATAAGCATATAAATAAACTCAAATAAGAAGCACTGACATAATCATGAGCACTTTCCACATAAAGAGAACTGAGTTTCTGCAAATTATACTTGCTTAGCTAAATGTGTATGCAATATTGCTAAGGCTAATCTAAATAGTCAGGAAATAAATGAGGCTAGAATCAAACAAGACATGCTGGCTAGGATGTCTTTAAAACCCACTTTCAGAGTCATAAAATTTGTTTGGAAAACTAATGCTTATAATAAATATTTGTTTACCTCTCCTTTCAGCTCCTAGTCTGTGATACATGAACACATTAAATGTTTAGTTGCCGCATTAAGGATTTCATCCATAAGAGACCTCCATTACTCTCCTGGAGTATTTACCATGCTATATGTGTGTTGTTATTCTTTTAACTATGAATGTTCTGAAAGCAGTCCAATTTTTTAAAGTCCCCAATTAGTCTAGTCTCTGGCACATAGTAGATGACCAAAAAGCTTGTAATTGAACAAATTAATGATAAAGCAAAGGAACATGAAGAACTTGTAGACTATGAACTTGTGTAGTCTCAGTACGAGGATCCATCACAGGATGGTCTCATTGGATCTTCACTTCCTCCCAAAGAATCATCATCTACACTGTAAACTGAAGGGGCTCCTTTAGGGATCTCATTCTAAGAATATTGTGAATCCCATTCTACGAATCTCATCCTATGAATCTAAATGAGCATTTTCACCATTAAATCATTTATAGAAAGTTCTAGATTCTTGACTTAGAGAATTTATGTAAAAAAAATAAAAGGACTAAAATTACAAAATGAATCAACAACTTTTGAAATAGCTGAAAAAATACAGACAAAATCCTCATAGGAGAGATCTTACCAAACAGATATTTTAGAAACTATTTCAATGCAAAAGAAAAATGAAAAAACTTCCACTAGATTTCATGAAGCTAGACAATTTCTGATACCAAACTGGAGAAGCACACAAAATAAACAAAAACAACACTAAAACCAACAAACGAGCTTCTGCAACTTTCATTTTGCCACCTTCCTCAGCACCTGGTTTAGCAGTTCAAAATTTAGGGCAGTGGTGGATCACACCAGTTGGATAAGCTTGCTTTGGAATCTGGTGATCTGTTTGCCGGAGCACCAGAGATAACAGGAAGTGGGAGCAGAGCGAGGTTGTCATCTCTGACCAGCATGGAAATGAGTTATTATTTTAATGGGGAGACTTCCGCTAGAAAAATAATTCAGTTGCTGATACAGCCTCCTCTCCACAACAATAATTAGCTTAAGTGAGCCACAAGTGTTTTATATGTAGCAAGAGCTGCATTTATTTACCTGAGGACCAAATCTCCAGACTAAGGAAGACCTTGTCATTGTAGCAAGCTGATGACTAGAATGTCACATTAGATTTGTGGATTAGTAGCAAGAAATTAAACCAGGAAAGTCAGAAGGCCCAGTTGGAGTCCTAACTTTATCCCTTCCTGGCTTTCAAAGCCTTAGGATACCTTTTAACATACCAGATTTCATCTTATTTTCTCTAAACAGGAGATGAGGTCACCTGAAGCCAACCTCATGGGGTGTTGAGAATCAAACAGCACAACAGGAGAAGATTATAGAATTTGTAATATGATACCAAAGAGAACTCTTTGGGTAGGGGAACTCTTAAAAGATTGATAAATCATATTTTAATTCCATTATTTCTGAAGCTACTCACTTGTAACCTAGGGCATATTCCTTAACCTCTCTGGGCTTCAATTTTCTTTTCTGTGAAGTGGGGATACTAATATTACTCATCTAATAGTCCATCTATTAAGGCAGTTGTGATGTCTAAGTCAGTCCTTTAAAAATGCTTAGAAATATATACATTTATTAGATAAAATAAAAATCATAGAAGCATATCAAAATTTGTTTTTCATAAGATTATGGATTATTTTGTAATAAACAGTAATGAAATGAGATTTCATATAAATTCTAGCTCATCATCTTTGACAATGATGAGCTACTTTGCTGCAACTGTTTTAATCTTGTGGCAATAGCTATTCTTGAAAGGCTTATAAAAACCTATCTTGAAATACCATCCACATAAAAGTGTGGCCACAGACAGCACACTACTGGCATAAAAATCAGAGGTTTAAGATGAACCTCAAAAAGTTAAATAAGGAAACTATAGAACTCAATAACACAATTAACAACCTAGACTTAATTGACATATATAGAATATACGACCCAACATCAAGCAGTTACACTTTTTTCTCAGCAGCACATGGATCCTTCTCAAAAATAGATCATATATTATGTCACAGGGCAACTCTTAGACAATATGAAGGAGTATAGATAATACCATGCATCCTATCTGATCATAATGGAATGAAACTGAAAATCAACGATAAAAGAAGAAAGGAAAAATCATGCATCACTTGGAGAATGAACAATAGGTTACTGAATGATCAATGGGTTTTAGAAGACATCAAGGAGGAAATTAAAAACTTCTTAGAGTTAAATGAAAACACAGACACAACATATCGGAATCTATGGGACACATTGAAAGCAGTTCTAAGAGGAAAATTCATTGCTTGGAGTTCATTCCTTAAAAAAAGAAAGAAACAACAAATAAATGATCTCATACTTCATCTCAAAATCCTAGAAAAAGAAGAACAAAACAACAGCAAAAGAAGTAGAAGGCAAGAAATAATTAAAATCAGAGCTGAAATTAATGAAATTGAAACAAAAGAAACAATTGAAAAAATTGACAAAACTAAAAGTTGGTTCTTTGAAAAAATAAATAAAATCGACAGACCCTTAGCCATGCTAACGAAGAGAAGAAGAGAGAGAATTCAAACTACTAGCATACGGGATGAAAAAGGCAATATCACAACAGACACTTCAGAAATACAGAATATAATCAGAAATTATTTTGAATCCTTATACTCCAATAAAATAGAAGATAGTGAAGGCACAGATAAATTTCTTAAGTCATATGATCTGCCCAGATTGAGTCAGGAGGATATAGACAACTTAAACAGACCAATAACAATAGAGGAAATAGAAGAAACCATCAAAAGACTACCAACTAAGAAAAGCCCAGGACCGGATGGGTATACAGCAGAGTTTTACAAAACCTTTAAAGAGGAACTAACACCAATACTTTTCAAGCTATTTCAGGAAATAGAAAAAGAGGGAGAACTTCCAAATACATTCTATGAGGCCAACATCACCCTGATGCCTAAACCAGACAAAGACACTTCAAAGAAAGAAAACTACAGACCAATATCTCTAATGAACCTAGATGCAAAAATCCTCAATAAAATTCTAGTGAATCGGATTCAAAAACATATCAAAAAAATTATACACCATGATCAAGTAGGATTCATCCCTGGGATGCAAGGCTGGTTCAATATACGGAAATCAATAAATGTTATTCACCACATCAATAGACTTAAAAATAAGAACCATATGATCATCTCGATAGATGCAGAAAAAGGATTCGACAAAGTACAGCATCCCTTTATGTTCAAAACTCTAGAAAAATTAGGGATAACAGGATCATACCTCAACATTGTAAAAGCAATCTATGATAAGCCACAGGCCAGCATCATTCTGAATGGAGAAAAATTGAAGGCATTCCCTCTAAGATCTGGTACAAGACAGGGATGCCCTCTCTCACCACTTCTGTTCAACATAGTCCTCGAAACACTGGCCAGAGCAATTAGACAGAGGAAAGAAATTAAAGGCATAAAAATAGGAAAAGAAGAACTTAAATTATCACTATTTGCAGATGACATGATTCTATACCTAGCAGACCCAAAAGGGTCTACAAAGAAACTATTAGAGCTAATAAATGAATTCAGCAAAGTGGCAGGATATAAAATCAACACACATAAATCAAATGCATTCCTGTATATCAGTGACAAATCCTCTGAAACGGAAATGAGGACAACAACTACTCCATTCACAATATCCCCCCCAAAAATAAAATACTTGGGAATCAACCTAACAAAAGAGGTGAAAGACTTATATAATGAAAACTACAGAACCCTAAAGAGAGATATAGAAGAAGAACTTAGAAAATGGAAAAATATACCCTGTTCATGGATAGGCAGAACTAACATCATCAAAATGGCGATATTACCAAAAGTTCTCTATAAGTTCAATGCAATGCCAATCAAAATCCCAACAGCATTTCTTGTAGAAATAGATAAAACAATCATGAAATTCATATGGAATAATAAAAGACCCAGAATAGCAAAAACAATGCTAAGTAGGAAGTGTGAATCAGGCGGTATAGCGATACCAGACTTCAAACTATACTACAGAGCAATAGTAACAAAAACAGCATGGTACTGGTACCAAAACAGGCTGGTGGACCAATGGTACAGAATAGAGGACACAGTAACCAATCCACAAAACTACAACTATCTTATATTTGATAAAGGGGCTAAAATCATGCAATGGAGGAAGGATAGCATCTTCAACAAATGGTGCTGGGAAAACTGGAAATCCATTTGCATCAAAATGAAACTGAATCCCTTTCTCTCGCCATGCACAAAAGTTAACTCAAAATGGATCAAGGAGCTCGATATTAAATCAGAGACATGGCGTCTGATAGAAGAAAAAGTTGGCTATGATCTACATACTGTGGGGTCGGGCTCCAAATTCCTCAATAGGACACCCATAGCACAAGAGTTAACAGCTAGAATCAACAAATGGGACTTACTCAAACTAAAAAGTTTTTTTCTCAGCAAAAGAAACAATAAGAGAGGTAAATAGGGAGCCTACATCCTGGGAACAAATCTTTACTCCACACACTTCAGATAGAGCCCTAATATCCAGAGTATATAAAGAACTCAAAAAATTAGACAATAAGATAACAAATAACCCAATCAACAAATGGGCCAAGGACCTGAACAGACACTTCTCAGAGGAGAACATACAATCAATCAATAAGTACATGAAAAAATGCTCACCATCGCTAGCAGTCAGAGAAATGCAAATCAAAACCACCCTAAGATACCATCTCACTCCAGTAAGATTGGCAGCCATTATGAAGTCCAACAACAACAAGTGCTGGAGAGGATGCGGGGAAAAGGGTACACTTGTTCATTGTTGGTGGGACTGCAAATTGGTGCAGCCAATTTGGAAAGCAGTATGGAGATTTCTTGGAAAGCTGGGAATGGAACCACCATTTGACCCAGCTATTCCCCTTCTCGGTCTATTCCCTAAAGACCTAATAAGAGCATGCTACAGGGACACTGCTACATCGATGTTCATAGCAGCACAATTCACGATAGCAAGATTGTGGAACCAACCTAGATGCCCTTCAATAGATGAATGGATAAAAAAATGTGGCATTTATACACAATGGAGTATTACTCTGCATTAAAAAATGACAAAATCATAGAATTTGGAGGGAAATGGATGGCATTAGAGCAGATTATGCTAAGTGAAGCTAGCCAATCCTTAAAAAACAAATGCCAAATGACTGCTTTGATATAAGGAGAGTAACCAAGGACAGGGTAGGGACGAAGAGCTTGAGAAGAAGATTAACATTAAACAGGGATGAGAGGTGGGAGGGAAAGGGAGTGAGAAGGGAAATCGCATGGAAATGGAAGGTGATCCTCAGGGTTTTACAAAATTACATATAAGAGAAATGAGGGGTAAGAGAAGAATAATACAAGTGGAAAAAATGATTTACAGTAGAGGGGGTAGAGAGAGAAATGGGGAGGGGAGGGGAGGGGAGGGGGGATAGTAGAGAATAGGATAGACAGCAGAATACATCAGACACTAGAATGGCAATATGTAAATCAATGGAAGTGTAACTGATGTGATACAGCAATCTGTATACAGGGTAAAATGGGAGTTCATAACCCACTTGAATCAAATTGTGAAATATGATATATTAATAACTATGTAATGTTTTGAACAACCAACAATTAAAAAAAAAGATGAACCTCAGAAATTTAGCCTTTCTTTTATTCTAGAATTTTTACCTGAGTCAAATGTTCAGTGATATAGGTCATTATTATTGAATATGATGTGTTTATGTTCAAATTGGGTAACTTTTTTTTTTGGTACCAAGGTTTGAACCCAGAGGAACTTAATGACTGAGCCACATCTCCAGTCCTTTTTATTTTGAGACAGGTCTCACTAAGTTGTTTAGAGCCTCCCTAAGTTGCTGAGGCTGGCTTTGAACTTGCTATTCTCCTGCCTAAGCCTCCTAAGATTCGTATTCTTCAGGACTCCTATGTGTTATCATTCTCTGGAGTTCATTGTGACTTTCTGTGGTACAACTATGCAGAAGAGGTTTGAAGCATAACGCCTCTTCAGTGTTAACCAAATGTATACTATTAACTTGGACCCGAAGACATCTTATTGAACCACTGTTGAAGCATCATTCTGTTTAGCTTCAATCACACCTTTACCTTCAATTTCACATATTTTCCAATAACTCCTTTCTCACTCAAGACTTTTTCTTCCCCAGAAAAAAAAAATGAACACCTTAAACTGCAATTTCATAATTGCACATTCTGAATGCTGCAGAAATGAAATATGAATAAAAGATCTATAGTCACAGGCAACCTAAAACATGTCTCAAAATGTTGTTAAATATGTTCATATGCAATTGGATTTTTACTTTGCAAAATCCTTATCAACCAAACCATCTGTTTATGGGTAAGAATTCTTGAGCCACTTTTACAACTCTAAATACAGGGGCTTCAGCTGATCACACAATTATTGAATTCATTTTCTCAATGTTTCAATCCTATCCTGTCAAGAATGACCATATCAAAGCAAATTGGGGTACCCTGCAAGCCCACCAACCAGGGCATCTACCAATGACAGACTTGTTTGCACATGTGGTTGTCCCTGAGGGTGAGTGGTGTTTACTGACTGAATAGTAGAGGAAGTGGCCACAGCTGTTTAGATGAGATGTTAACACTTGATCTAACTAAGCCATATTTTTAGTTTGGGGAAAATGGATTCAGAACACAGTGACAGAAAGAACCTTCCAAAGGACACATAGGACTGTTGGAACAGCCATTTTCTACCACAGACACAGTGTCGTAGTTGGAGCTCATCTGCAGAAAGGGAGAAGCAGATGTGCAGGGGAAGGAGACAGGCCACTTAGCACTGGAGTAAGTGGAAGAGGACATTGAGGCTGTTTTAATTTGACATTGTTTTGCTGTTCCTCTTTCCGGGTCTTCCAGGAGGCTGATGATGCTTCCTGTCCTTGATTGTGTGAAAGATCTTTGAGACTTTCCCATATAATCTCCTCTTCCTCCCCAGCCGAGGTTGAGTGGGTTTTTGTTATTTTTAACCAAATAACCCCTGTACATGACCAGTGTGTAGGCAAAAACCAGTGAAGGGAAGAACTAGCACAGCACTTACTCCTATTTCTTGATCTTGGTGTTTATTTGATTGGGTCCTGCTCTCTGAAACCTGTCTTCATGGGCGGGCTACAGGTGGTTTGGCAGGTGTTGGCTCCTCTTTTTAGGTATAGGGTCTGTGTTGAGGAAACCAGATAATCAAAAATCTGCCATTCATTAATCAACTTGATAAACATTTAGTGAGCATTTCCTCATGCTAATATACTCTGAGAGGCATACAAGATATCTATGTTAATAAAATCAAGTCCCTCTTCTCTAGGAGATCAGTGTCAATGGCCTATATATTGTTTTTAATCAGATCTGTGGCTCAAGAGCATATTTTATTTTAATTCTATGATTTTTAATTTTTTCTTCCTATTGTATAGCAAATATAATGGGAAACCTTAAGAAAGTTTAAAAATTCAGATATATAATTAGTTCTTTTAAAAAAGACTTGTCATTGGTGTGAATATAGTTTCATTCTTCTATTATATATATTTGAAATTGTTTTACTCTTTCTGTCAAGAACTGCAAGATCTAACACACTTGTTAAAGACACTCCACATATTAGTGCCTTTTAATTCAGAAACTTTAATTCAGAAAACTGTGGGTGAAGTTAGGAGACTTACCTCCTTTCTCTTTGGATTGCACACTTCAGTAATGCAGGTCCTTACTACTTAGAAATAAGCAATGAAAGAGTAAGAGTGGGGAGAGAGGAAGAAAAGAAAGAGGGAGGATAGAAGGAAGGAGGAGCGGCAGTAGAAGAAATTAAAATCAAAGCGAAGACACACATCGGAAGCTGTTTACCTCCAGTCTCTGCTTTGCTGCTACACAGAGGAAAGCCCAGGATGTCTAGAGCTCTGTCTCCCTCTGGTGACCACTCTTACCATCTCTGGATTCCCCCACAGGCTGTGGTCATCCGTTTTTGTTTTTTGTTTTTGTTTTCAGAAGCTGATGTCCCCATTGATAAAAATGCTCCCCCTTTCCCTTTGAAGACTCTAATGTGAGCCACAGTAAGAGACCATCAATGGCCCAAGCACTGGAGAGACTTCCCCGGGCTACTAGAGCAGATTATGCTTAGTGAAGTTAGCCAATCCCTAAAAAACAAATACCAAATGTCTTCTTTGATATAATGAGAGCAACTATGAACAGAGCAGGGAGGAAGAGCAGGAAGAAAAGATTAACATTAAACAGAGACATGAGATGGGAGGGAAAGGGAGAGAAAAGGGAAATTGCATGGAAATGAGGGAGACCCTCATTGCTATACAAAATTACATATAAGAGGTTGTGAGGGGAATGGGAAAATAAACAAGGAGAGAAATGAATTACAGTAGATGGGGTAGAGAGAGAGGATGGGAGGGGAGGGGAGGGGGGATAGTAGGGGATAGGAAAGGTAGCAGAATACAACAATTACTAATAGGGCATTATGTAAAATTGTGGATGTGTAACCGACGTGATTCTGCAATCTGCATTTGGGGTAAAACTGGGAGTTCATAACCCACTTCAATCTAATGTATGAAATATGATATGTCAAGAGCTTTGTAATGTTGTGAACAACCAATAAAAAAAACAAAAACAAACAAACAAACAAAAAAACCACTTTCCTATTCGATAAAACGGAGGAGGAGGAGAGTACACGTCCCTCAGAGGCTGTTGTGAAGAAGGAACAAGAGTCTCCACATCAGCACTTTTCCCGGGGCCTGGCACAGAGATCATGTGTCTTGCTGCCTTGGTTTGTGCCCTATCAGGGATACGCCATCCTCAGAGGGCTCTGGAACAGAGATCTGTGGAGACCCTGGCATTCGGGAGCACAGCTACTGAGACAAGACCAAGGCACCTGGAAGTGAGGCACTGAGAAGGGATGGGGTGTGTATTTTAGGAGTCAGTTTCCTCATAGGAATTCGTGGCCCATGTTTTTAAATCAGAGCCCCAAAGTACAAAACATAAGAAAAACATTAAAAAAAATTCAGATTCTGGTCACCAGAACAAATTTAGATGTTTCTATCCCAAGGAGACTCTAGAGTCTGACTCTTTGGGTCAAATCCTGATTCTACTACTTTTCAGCTGTTTGAGTAAATTATTTGGCTACTCTGAGCCTTAGTCACTCACCTATAAAATGGAAATGAACTGCTTTCCATATCCATAGTGTTCTTGGGAAGATTTCGTCCATTAAGTCTCCAGATTTCAATTCTGCAAATATTTCAGTGAAGTTGACACAGGTATATTAAAACAGAAATCATAATATAGAGACCATACATATTATTATATTAATTAATATATTATCATTATACTATATTCTTTTATTATTAAGTGATTATGTAATATATTATTTATTGTATACTATATTTAAGTTTTTATAGGTGTTACATTATCTGGGACAATGGAACAAAATGGGGTAATGTTATATAAACGTATGTTATATATTATATATTATATATTATATGTTAATAAACGTGTGTTATATATTATGAACTTCAGTCTAATTTGAACCTCTCAGTCTCAGAGTAAAATAGCCCATTGTCAAGGTAAAAAGCTTGTTAATGATAGAGCAATTTCTGAAGCAATGGGGTTAGCAGGAAATAAATCTAGCTCCTTTTAAAAAGTATTTTTCAGAATTGAATACATACTGGAATTGCCTGGGAAGCTTTAAATGTCAGAACCCAGGGTTCAACCTCCAAGATTCTGCTGTAATTGATCCAGGGTGTGGCCTGGCATTGAGATTTATAAAAGTTCTCCAGATGATGACAATGTGCAGCCAAAGTTGAGAAAATTCCTTGAGAATACCTTTTGACACACTTGCATGATGTTGGCTTTTTTTTCTGCACCTTTATGAAAAATCTTCTAAGATGTGCAAGTTAAAAAGCAATTTAAGAACAGAATATATTTGAAATCATATCAGTTTAATGGTTTTTTCAAGGGTTGGGGAAACAATGGATAGGGAAATATAAGTTATGTCAGGTATTTTTGTAAATTGTGATGCTCTTCAGAACCTCGAACCTGTTTCCATTATCTTTGAAATCCCCTTCATTCACATAGAGAGCAGAAGGCCTCTGTCTTTCCCTCCAGAGATGTAAAACCTGGTCATCGTACACACAAGTCCACACATAAACCCAATCAACAGCCAACACTAAGGAAGGAGTATAAAGGGAAGATTATCTAGGTTTGAATCCTAGATTTGCCACTTACCATGTGACCCAGGCATGTCACTTACCTCTCACTGCCTAGTTGCCCTACCTGTAAAATGGTGATGATAACAGAACACACCTAGCACAGTAGCTGAAAGCTTAAATGTCAATCAACGTAATTAAATGCAATGGAATTCAATGGGATCAATGTCAAGTACTCCATAGAGCTCTTAGGATATATTGAGGGCTGCATTCAATATTGATATTTATAATCTAGTGCTGAAGAAAACACGCTTAATTTTCAAAAAATGAAAGTTTTATTAAAACAAAAATGACTACAATGAAAGGTGATGTTCAACAAAACTATGAGAGAGGTCTTGGACTTGGGAGCATTCTCATTCTAGCGTGATGAGGTCCTTTCCTTTACCTTCAGCAGTGCAGCTTTAGGAGTCACTGGCTGAGATCAAGCTATGAAAAGAATGCCCTGGGAGTGACAGCAGGGGATGCTACAGGAGGTGCAATGCAAGCGTGAACTTCGTGGAGAATGCCGGGCCACACTGCATCCCAGAGAGAGGAGCTAGTTTTGAGGATTTTTGTTGTAGGGGTGCCTAGAAATAACTGTCTCCATGGTCAGGCCCCTAAGTGCCCTTTTCCACTCAGGTGGACCCAAGTAACTGAACAGTTCGTACCTGAAGTGTGAGGCCCATCAAACCTGGAGGCAGAGGATTTCATTACAGCATCTTTGGGCGGGGTGGGTGGGCGGGGGCATTCTGCTGCATTAAGAGGTAAGCACAAGTTCTCATGAGCAACTACAGGGGTTTTGAGAGCTTCTGGAACATGAGATAAGATGAAACCAATAAGGAGATACCTAGGTCCTCATGATGTTCTGTGAAAAACACACAGACCTTGTGGCTTGTTTCTCTGCTCTGGCGACAGTCAGCGCTAGGTCTTATTGATTCTCAGGCTCAGGCAGGATAGTTAAGTATTTGGTATATGGTGTTAGAGTAGCCAATTCTGGGGATGCTTAACTCATGATTTTATTTAAAACATATGAGTTAATAACCCTCCCTCCCTACAACTCCAATTCAGAGAAGAGTATAGAAATGGTGCAAAAGTGTAGCTAATAAAAGCAAAAGCTATTTGAAGGACACTGTTGAGGACATCACCCCAAATTTTTCCATAAAAGGTTTCTCAAAGGCCTCAAACTCTTAAAAATTAATTAACATTTTACATTCAGCATCCCACGAATTTCACATCTGCCACTGATTTTCTTACTAATTAGAAAAGCTGTTGGTGGAGGAATTGTTAGATGTTTGCACAGTACAAATTAGGGCATAATTAGAAGGCACAATGTATGCTAATGAGCAGCAAGGCTGATGAACCAGTGTTTACAGAAACAGAAGACTTCCTCCTCATAGTTCTTGGGGCTAATTTCTATTAGTCTGTGTGGGTGTAGGAACAAACTCTCTTTGATAGGGTAGTGGGAGTTACTTGAAACTACAATCTTCAGAGAGAAGATGTCCTCTGAATTCCTTTAGCTGCAAAATCCAATGGAGAATATAGCAGCCACCCAGTACCTACTGTCAGGTGTAACAAGATGGAACCTAGTACTAGTTCCACAACTGCCCAACCCCTACATTTTGAAATATTGTTATATAATGCTTCATAAAGAGTCTCCTTGGGCTGGAGGTATAGCTCAGTTAGTAGAGTGCTTGCCTTACATGCGTTAGTCCCTGGGTTCAATCCCCAACACCATCAAAAAGAAAAAAAAAAAGAGTCTCCTCTTTGGGAAACTGGCAGGGGCAGAATAGCTAGTCCCAGCTGTCATAGCTGATGATCCCAGTCTCAAGAGATATAAACAGAAAATTGAGGAGATAATTTAGAGATGGGGGACTTGGGAGTGAGCTGAGTCACAGGAGAAGGACCATGGCAATTCTGTTTTGTACCACAGATATGATCTCCGGTGTTCTCTTTATTATTTATTATTACCACTCAAAAATTGGTGATTTTTAAAAATTATGAAATGTTTTAAATTATGATACATTTTGTTAATATGGTGCTATAAAAAATTATATATCCCTAGAAAGTTGTTGCTGGCAATTCATAAATGCTATTTATAATGTAATATGTTGGGAGAGTGGTAAATAAATCCCTCAGGCGAAACAATTTTTAAAACTCAGGAATTCTAACACTTGCCATTTTTTTTTAACTCTAGTAGAGTGATATTCTGTTAAAAGAACCTGTACTCTCTAAAGACATATCTACAGAAAATATTGCCTTAAGGAACTGGAAGTACTTCATTTTTATCAAGAACTTGTATATAAAATAATATTGACATTCGAAAGATAGTTAAGTGCTGGTGTGCTGATGAGGTGATGTTTCTATAGTAACATGTATCTTCTTTTGCATAACATTGGTAAGAGAGAAAGTTGCTTTAAAATTTTGTAATGGGAGAAATTTGTTTTCCTGTTTTTTTTTTTTTTTGGTCATTTTTACATTTTATAAAAAGTTAATCTACATGGGTTTGGGTGATAATCCTGAAAGACATTCCAAAACACCAAATCTCAAATGCTTAAATCCTGAAGGATCAAAGTCCTGAAAAGAGAATTCTGTAGAAAATAATCTTTAAAAATTCCTTAAAATATTTATTTACATTTTTAAAAAGAGATTTATTTGAGACATAAAATAAATGATCTACACTTTGTAGGTCATTTTGCAAAATGAAAGAGGCAATAATAGCAGGGGCTGGGGTTGTGAGTCAGCGGTAGAGCACTCACCTTGCACGTGGGAGACCCTGGGTTTGATCCATAGCACCACATAAAAATAAATAAATAAGTGAAATAAAGGTATTGTGTCCAACTACAACTAAAAAATAAATATTAAAAAAGGCAATAATAGCATGTCTATTTTTGCAGGCATAAAATATTCATTGATGGCAGTTGCATGGGAATAAGTTATGAATAGATGAACCATTTTCATAAAGAAAGAGTTTCAAAAAGAAAATGTATGAAGGCATATCACTATGGTTGGTAACTGTGTGCACCCAGCTTTATAACTGTGGTCATCTGAAAAATCCTGAAGGACAACATGTCTTTTCACCAGATCATTCAAAAACTGAGATGGGTCACCACCACATATGCAGTCACCCAACAAATTAAGATATTGATAAGTTAGCTCAGTGCATGTCCGAAGGCCTCAGAACCAAGAAGCCTAGGGTGTAACTCAGTCTGAGGCCAAAATCCTGAGTGAGGATCCAGGGAGCTGCTGGTGAAAATCTTGGAGTCCAAAGGCCATTGAGATCCCATGATCAAGGTAGCAGAAGAAAACTGTCCCAGTTCTTAGAGTTGCCTTCCATATTTGTTCTTTTTAGACCTGAGACTGGTTGGATGGTGCCCACCCACAATGAGAGTGGTTCTTCTCCACCTAGTCCACTCAGAATCAAACATTAACCTCCTCTGGAAATGTTGTTATAGATACATCCAAAATAATACTTTACCAGATTTCTAGGTATTCAGAATGCAACTATTCTGGGAGCTACCCAAATGCATTAATCCCTTACCCAGAATTTGACTTTCTATCCCTTTTACATAGCTTTTTTTCTCCAATGGGAATTTCAATTTGGGGAATTTCAGCTTTCAGAATTTCAACATTCAGGATTGTAATTTTTGAGTTTTAGATTTTAGGGATTTTGATCTTTCTAATTTTTAATATTTGGGCTTATGACATTCAGAATTGTATATAATTATGATCAGCACTGAATTTATATATAGCAAAGTTGACCCTGTTTAGTGTATACTCTGTGACTTTTGATAAATGTGTACAGTTGTGCTCAGTTTAGACATTAGAGACAGTCTTAAGTCTAATTGTTTCAAATTATTCTTTATAATCACTCAGTCATTTCAGCTCCTATTGATGTCCCAGGAATTGGAACTACAGAGAAGCAGATATGGCCTTGTCTGAATTCAAAGAGCTTGCTGGTTCAAAGAGGAGCCAGACACCTAAAAAGTGAGGATGAAGGACAATACCTGCTATAAAAGATTTCTGCACAGATATTACTCCTGTCCATTTACTGATCTAATATCATCAGATCCACCCATCAGTACCAGGTCTGCTGCTGCATACTGGGAATACAACTGTGGACAAGAGAGCCCCCAGCAAAGTCATGGACAAGAGAGCTTCAGGCAAGCTCATAGCCCTGCTAGGGAAACAAGCAGGTGGGCAAGGAGATAGAGTGCAGAGAGGAAGGGGAAGGACAGAGATCTGTGAGGTCACATGGGAGAAGCACATGCTCACTGGGAGTTGGGAGTGGTGGAGCTAGACAAGGGTCCATCTTAACTGGAGCAGAGCGAAGGCATGCTGAGGAAGGCATGACAGCTCTTGTTGAATTCCCTGTGTGATTGCTCCAGCATAGCCCAATTTTGGAAGGACTTGAAGAGAACTTTACAGAGGGGTAAAGAGGTTGCTTAGTAGATTGATTTATGACTGGTTAATGATGGAGAAATTGTGTGAGAGTACAATTATACAAAACCACGATCCAAGAAAACTTCTGTTTTTCATGCTCCAATCAGGCATAGAAAAATGGCTAGCTTGCCGACAGGGAGTCTATGCCGCCACTGATCCATGTGGCAACAGCGCCAGAAAAGCAATTTATTAGTAAAGGGAGGACAGAGAACAGGCCTGGGTGTCTGGTACCAGCTGCCCCTCCCTGGCCCTGCTGGCCAAGATCCAGGTGCTGACAGCTAGAGGCTGGGCCTCTGATGAAGACGATATTGGCTGGGTTCGTTCCCAGCCACTGGTGCTGAGATAAGTGGGCCCAATGGGCTGCCTTAGTTACCTTATCAATCTCAAGGGAGGCAGACGATGGTCAGAAGGCAGCTAGAGGGAGAGGCTCCCTGGACTGGAATGCCTGGCTTTGTCTAGATCCTGGTCTTTTCTATCCCTGGCCATGCTGGGCCTCCGGTGTGGACTATCAAAGGGGACATTTAATTGAAACAATTTCAAATTTATTTGCTTACATCAATTCCTTGTTCCCTGCACTTCAAATTATGGAAACCACTGAAAGCTAATGGCTTGCCTGGACCTATTTTACCTGCAGCCATCCTTTGTGGCCTCATTTCTCTTCCTGTATGTCTTAGATGCTGAATGTAGAACACAAAATTAGCCTTAGACTCAATGAGACATGGGGTTTCTTAAGACCAGCACTAAAGCATGTTGGCCTGATTAATTCTGTATTGTTTGAGTTGTCCTATGCATTGTAGGATGTTTAGCAGCATCTCTGGCCTCTACCCACTAGATGCCAGTAGTACTTCCTCTATTCATTGCCATCAAAAAATGTTGCTAAACCTTAATAAATGTCCCCTAGGGGGCAAAATTGTCCCTTGTTAAGAAATACTGAGCTAGAACTGGATTCTAATTCTGACTTTGCCATTCATTAAGTTACTTAGCTTCTCTGGGCCCTAATTTCCTTGTCCATAAAATATCTTCTCTGGGGCTGGGTAGAGTTCTTGCCTCAGTGGTAGAGGACTTGCCTCGAGTGCGTGAGGTGCTGGGTTCAATCCTCAGCACCACATAAAAATAAATAAACAAAATAAAAATATTGTATCCATCTACAACTAAAAATATGTTTTTAAAAAATCTTCCCTGCTTCTTGTAAAAATTAGGAAAAAGTATATTTAGTCCTTTCCTGACATGTGCAGCCTGCAGAGTGCAGCTAATATTACTACTTCTGTCCTCTGTGTATTTTCCTGGACCTTTTTAATTTTTTGTAATTCCAGCTTTCTGGTTGACAAAACAGTTCAAGACGTCTGTGGAGCTGACAGAATTTCCTTGGCTTTGTAGTCTGCCACGTTAGGAAGCTTGAATTCCACGACACCAACTAAAAGTATAGTTCAGGGTCTCTGTCTGTGAAAACTGCTGTTTTCAACATTCCTGCAGAATGGAGTCAGCTTCTCCGGGAGCATAAAGAGACTCCTGCCTTGTTACTGTGGCTCTGAGGTTTAAACAGCCTGTGCTTTCCATTACGAGCAGGTAGATTGTGGATGATTCTGAAATCCAGACTTGAATTCCCCAGCCTTTGAAATTCAGGATTTTGAACTGATATAGCAGTAGGGCTTCCAATAGTTTGAGAGAGAGAGAGAGAGAGAGAGAGAGAGAGAGAGAGAGAGAGAGAGAGAGAGAGAGAGCCATTTCTTGAAATAAGTTATAATTCTGGAAAAAAAAAATAAAAGAAAGTCTTTACCAGCACTTATCATGGTTGAAACAATTCATCTCTCTACCTCCACCACCCCAACACATCCATTCCTCTTTCTCATTCTGAAAATATGCACAGTTTGTACAATTACACTGAAAAGTGCTCCCCAAGAAACCAGTGTTCCATTGGTTTGTTTGTAAGAGTGGAGAAGAAAGAAACATACCAAGAGGAGAGACATTTTGCAGTTTATCAAAGGTAGGAGACAGTACATCGCTCCTTTTTCTTCCTGTCCTCCTCCTATCTTCCCTCCTTCTTTTGTTTTCATTTATTCCCCTGCCTTTCTTCCATCCCCTTTCTCTCTCTCACTCAAAATCCTTTGCTTTAGGATCTGCCAGGCATCATGATGTTTCAGAACTAGGGCATAATAGTTGAATTGAATCATAATGGAGTTATGCTGGAATGAGCCATTTGTTTCAATTGTGCAAAAGTTTTGGTCAAAGTCTTACTTCTGTGGTGGAATAAGGATTTCAGTTCCCTAGGATCCAAAGAGAAGCAAGAAAGTCTCTTCAGCTGAGATGGAGAGACTGAAATAGGGAGAGGAGACCACAGAATTGTGATGAATAAATTAGAACTTGACTGAAAGCAGGTTAAATCAGAAATTGTTCAGAACAGTGCTCACACAGAGTAAGTAGTCAATACATTTTAGGAGAAGAAGAAAAGGAATGAAAGAAGAACGGATTCTACAGGAATGTATATGTTCTATGATTAATGAGAAAACAAGAGAGCTCTTTAGGAATTTAGAGAATATTATAGGGCATGGGTTAGAGGAAACTCCTCAGGTTAAACATGGAGAAACATATAAAATGTCTAGTTTGGTAGAAACTAAGGCCTTAATTTAGCCAATAACGTAAATATTTCTAAGAAATAAACACTCATCAGGCAACTTTCTTTCTTTTTTGGTACTGGGGATTGAACCCCAGGTGCTCAACCACTGAGCCATATCCCTAGCCCCTTTTAAAAAATGGTTCTTTTTAGTTATACATAACACTAGAGTCCATTTTGATATACTTATTCAAACATGGAATATATCTTATTCTAATTGGGACTCCAGTTCTGTGGATGTACACAATGGTGAGATTCACATAGGAAAGTTATATCAGATTCATTCTGCTGTCTTTCCTTTTCTTATATCTCTTCCCTTCCCTTCAATCCCCTTTATCTAAACTATTGAACTTCTATTCTTCTCCCCAATACCTTATTGTGGTGTTAGCTTCTGCATATGGAAAAGATGTTTGACCTTTGGTTTGGGGGGATTGACTTATTTCACTTAGCATGATAGCTTCCGGATCCATTTTTCAGCAAATATCATAAAGTCATTCTTCTTTATGGCTGAGTAATACTCCATTGTGTATGTATACCGTATTTCTTTTTTTATCCTTTCATTTGTTGAAGGGCACTTAGGTTAGCTCCATAGCTTAGCTAGTGTAAACTGTGCTGCCATAAACATTGATACACCCCAGCCCTTTTTTATTTTGAGACAGGGCCTCACTAGATTGTTTAGGGCTTGCTAAGTTGCTGAGGCTGATTTTGAACTTTTGATCCCCTTGCCTCATCCTCTCAAGCCTCTGGGATTACAGGTGTGCACCACCATAAACTATCAAGATAATATATGAAAATAAAACTCATTGTCTCTTGCTACTTCGAACCATGTATTTTTAGAACATATGAACATCCCATTTGCCTGTACTGGGTATTCTGCATCTCTAAGGCACAATGAGGTAAAGATATAGCTGTCCCCTAATGGCACCAGAAAGAACCAGAGACATGCCCTTATTCACCCACTTTAGCTTGTAGCCATGTTTCTCAATGTGGGATCATAAACTCTTTAAGGCACTCTTTGTTGTGTAAGTGATAATTCCCTGTGTTCCTCCTAAGAGTACCTCTTTTGGACTGTGAGATTCATGTCTGGATACCTAAACATTTTATTTACCATATGAGGAAAAGTCCAACTCCATGTCTTTAATTTATTTACCTATTAGTCAAAATACTGGGTCTTGACTGAATGAATATGAATCAGGTCTTTATTTCCATTTAGGGCTGGTGATTTCTAGACCTTGGCTTGTTTGAGAAACTGGGACCAAAGCAGGTTTGTACTCAGAAATATGAGGCCCTCACAAGGTAACTTGGTCGTGCCTTCAGATTGACGAACTCATTGTGTATTGGTTTAACATTAACTTCATAGAGATGAAGAGATGCTGATTTTTAATGAGTTAAGTTTTACACCTCTTTTCCAATGTTCAAAATTGACTTCATTACATATAAAGTATTAAATTACTTTCTTTTAAAAAATTTCTCGATAATTGCCTAGGAATTTTCCTTTTCTGGATTCATTTCTTGGGCAGCATATTGAAATATCTAAACTGTAGGTAATAAAATAACCACTTTTCTCAGTAAGTAACACTCCACCCTGCTTTTTTTTTTCTTCTCCCCAGAAAACTATTAACTGACTGGTTTCAAGATTTGTTCTGGGCAGGAAGCCCTTTGGGAAGAATGGTTTTATAGTTAAATTGTATAACTTTAATTAGCAGGATCCATTCATATTTTAGCAGCGTTATCTGTCATCTGTGTCCTGGATAAAACCCCAAGGCAACAGGTGCCATGTTTCTAACTTTTTCTGCCCTGTTTTTCTGGCAGGTGAGGGGGTCCACTCTGGACTGCAAATCTGCGCCATGGCTGGGCCATGACTGAGCTGTGGCTCTGCAGGTCTCTGAGCCCTTCACCTAGGGCATGGTTTGCAGTCGAGAGCAGACCCTGTCATTGCCTGAGGATTCACTGAATGAGAATTGCTCATGAGTGACAGAACATCCACAGCTTCTCTTTCCAGATCTGTAAAAATAACATTGATTCTACACTTCAGAGAAAGATGTACTTAGGAGCAGGATAAAGATAATTCCATCTGGATCCTAGCACATCTTCCATGGTTTAAATTTTTCCAGTTAAATCTCCCAATGTGTAACTTTCCATTCAAAATTCTATTAGTCATCCCATTCCTTCTGGGGATTATTCATCCCTCTTTCAATCTGATCTTATTTTGTGGTCTACTTTATAAATGCTTTACTATATGATATTATAATAAGGATAGGCTTTGACTTCAGGAATGCAGCATGATTCTAAATTACCTTTAGAACCCTCTCTGGCATGGGACAGGGTGGGACAATTATAGCTCTGACCTTGGAAAACACTTAAGTTACCCCACATTCCCTCACATCCCAGCATCTCCATACACTTGCTTGTCTCTGAGCTTCTTTCTTAAACTGCCTCATCCACCGTGTATTAGCTGCTACAGGTTCCTGGCTGTTCCTTAAATATGTTACACTCATTCCCACTTCGGGGATTTTGTATTTGCTCTTTTTGTTTGTCTCTTTTCCTCTGGTGTACTGTTCATAAATTTCTATCTGGGTTACTCTCTCCCTTCATTCAGATATCTACTCAAGTTTCACCTCCTCATAGAAGCCTTTTAAAACCATCCCATCTAAATAAGTCGCCAGTCCTACCATGGGTCTCTATCACCTCACTTAACTTTTTTCATTTCTTATCACTAATGTTTTAGTAATTTTTTTAATGTATCTGTGTTGACTACTTTCTTCACTTGTAAACTCACCCAGGATAGGATTTTTATCTGTTTTACATACTACTATATCTTTGGCTACCCTAAAGAGGTAAACTTAGACACAACAGGAGGAATTACTACATACAGAGCAACTAGTGGCTTAGAGAATTTACAACCCCAGAGATTCATGGCCACCAGCTTAGAGTGGGCAAACAAAGGGAACTGTGGTATTGGAGGGTTTATCTCTAACTCTTTCTGATTCACAGTACTCAGCAGGAGATTTAATAATATGTATTTGGTATAAATGATTTTAAATAATTATGAGTTGCCATAATTTCCAATGCCTTCTTTAGTTCTAAAATTTTGAGTCTTTGAAACTCCTAGAAGTGTCATCAATTTAGTAAAATAGGAAAAGCATGCCTTTAGAATTCCTCTGGGATCCCAGACTAGGAAAATCCTGTCAATATCATATTGACCATGGGGAATGTTTAGGAAGAAATGAGCTTGTCTCTATTTTTTTTTTCTTTTCACTGGAGAGAATGTTTCACAAGTGGCAATTGAACTGAATCATGGCAGATGTGCTCTCTACTTTCCAAAGTAGCCTTGTTGGCAAAAACGTAGAGAAGTGTGGGAGTTAACAGCTGTCACCAGGCTCCCAGGCAAAGCTGCAGAGAAGGTCAAGCTTGCATTCTGCATTCCAAACCACCTCGTTCTTCCTGAGTCTGATTTTCACCCCATTTATTGCACTCCAGCTATTGAATTTCCTCTGGCTGCCATCTGCCTTCTAAACCTTTTCTTTTCCCTGACTGCTGCACCAAACTGCACGGAAATTTGTCTTGTTTCTTCCTCACCAAGTTGGTGTTCCAATCCCGTGGGTTCTTACCAACTCTGGTATAGCAGAATTCATTAAAACATTCACATAAAAGAGTGAATGAAGCCTAAAGAAAATTTGCAGTTGGAAAAATGGCCCAATATCTTACTTTGTCTTCTAGGATTTGCAATTCATAGAATCAGGCTGGTTATCTCATGCACATGTAAAGTTCACCCTATGAGCCAGGGGGTAGTAGATAAAGTGCTGCTTTGAAGCCACTAGTGAGCAGTCCTGACTGTCCATGTGCCAAAAGCCTCACGTACCTCCTGGCAGTCATGGGTTTGGAGTACAATCTTTGACATTTTTCTAATCAGACCAAACTAGCAAATAATGGTTTTCAGACAAAGGGATTTCCTAACCCCTGAAATTTTTATGGTCTTGTGGCACAGACACAGAAAATGTACTCTGTGATTTAACAAAATAGTTAACTAGTAAGAATTCCTTAGAGTCATCTTACGTGGAACCAGAGCAGGATCCTCCTTCTCTCTTTGCCATTAGAAGATTTTATTCTTAATCCTGGATCCGACTTCCCATTCCCCTTGACAGGCAGTGGCAATGAGTGGGACTGATTCCTGCATATGTGTAATCTTCCCTGGAGATTCTTGGGATTACTAAAGGGAGAAGACCCTAGAAAAAGGCTGGAATTTCTGTTTATTTGTCTCAATGTCCTCCTCATTTAGTATATAAGTGAAAAGAGTGACAACATTTGCTTCCTGAGTTGCTTAAATTTTAAGAAGGTAGTTAATAAAAAAAAAAAAAAAAAATGGCAGCCTTAGATACAAGGGCGAGTTGAGTTTCTGCAAATGGTCTGGCAAGAGCGGCTCCCAATCTGATGTGGCTGGGTGAGAGCAATGACCACAGGACACCGTGCTCTTTCTTTGCCTTGGGTTTAAAGTAGAACCAAGATCAGAGATCAGAATTTCTAGCATAGGGTCCAGAAATGTATATTTTCACTGTACACCCCAGGTGGTGATGATGCTATCCAGGACTGACACCTCGGCCTGTAAATTCTTTCAGTAGAGCAGCCAAAGACTGGGGCTCTGTGTTCTGATCCCTAAGAGTAGGAAAGGCTCTGTGTGAGCTTGCAGATGGGAATTACAGCATGTAAGAGGTCTTGCACAGCTATGGGGCAGGAGAGGGACAGGCTTTAAAAAATGTTTTAGGAGATGGACTTCACTGAGGTAGAATTTACATGCAATAAACTGCATCAATTTTACTGTACATAAAATGTACACCTAATAACCACCCCAGTCATGATATAGAACATTTCTAACACATGTCAATATTCCTGCATCCTACTTTGTGGTCAGTCCCTCTACTACTCTGATCCACACACTTAGCAACCACTATTCTTGTTATTGTCAGCAGAGAGTCGTCTTGTCTGTTCTTGTAGAAGGGAATCACAGTATAAATTCTTTTGCAACAGGCTCATTTTGCTCAGCGTAATGTTTTTGAGATGAATCTTGTTGCATATATAAGTAGTTTTTTCCTTTATATTGGTGAGCAGTATTCCATTGTATGAATGAACCAAGATTTGTTCAACCCTTTACCTATTAATGGACCTTTGAGTTATTATGAATAAAGCTACTATAAACATCGCATGCAGTTTTTGTAGATATATGTTTTCACTTGTTTTGAATAAATATCTAATAGTAAAAGTATTGGATCATATGCTAGGTATATATCCAACATTATAAGAAATGGTCAACTTTCTAAAGAGGCCATACCATTCTGTATTTCCACCAGCAATGTAAGAGTTCCAGATGATCGAAGTCCTTGGCATCACTTGGTTTTCAATTTCAGGCATTCTAGTAACTATAAAGTAGTATCTCATTTTATTTTAATTGGTATCCCCCTAATTATTAGTGATATTGAACATTTTTTCAAGTGTGTATTTGCCACATGTTCATCTTATTTTGTGAACTATTGGTTTAAATATTTTTCCCAGTATTTGGGGAGAGGTTGTTTCTCTTGAATTGAATGAATTTTTATATATCCAGAATATAAGTACTTTCTCAGAAATTTGTGCTGCAGATATTTTATGCTGTCTGTGGCTTGCTTTCATTTTCTTTATACAGTCTTTTGAAAATCTAAAGTTTTAAGTTTTGCTTAAATCCAAGCTATCATTTTTATTTTTTAAAAATTTTTAGGGCATTTTGTTCATGTTCAAGGTCTTTGCTTACAATCCAAAGTCACAAATATTCTTCTCATGTTTCATTCTAGAAGTGTTATATATTTGGCCTTTACATGTGTCTAGAATTCATTTTTAGCTAATTTTTAGTGTGATCTAGCATTCAAGGTTCTCCTTCTCACCGTACTAGTGTTCTCTGAAAAAAGTAGAGACAGCAGGATGTGTGTACATGTACCTGTACACACATGTATTTGTGTGTGTGTGTGTGTGTGTGTGTGTGTGTGTGTGAGAGAGAGAGAGAGAGAGAGAGAGAGATTTTAAAGATTGGTTCATACAATGGGATAGTAGCTTGGTGAGCCCAAAATCTGCTGGGCTAGGCTGATAGACCGTGGGCTCAGGGGAAAGCCTCATTTCACATCCAAGGAAAATTGCTGGCACAATTCCTTTTTGCTTAGGGAAGTTCAATCTGTTATAATAAATTTTCTTTATTCACCAATTTAAATTCCAATCTCATTCCAAAAAACCCCTCACAAAAGCATTTAGAATAACGTTGGAATCAACACCTGGGCACTGTGATTCAGTTAAATTGAACACATAATATCTATCATGGTAGATGCACAGATGTCCAGTTGTTGTAGGGCTCCTTGTTGAAAAGGCTACGTCTTCCTCACTGACCTTTGGAACTGGCCCCAAATCAATTTACTGTGTGTGTCTGGGTCTATCACTGGACTTTCTTCCATTGATTTATCTCTCTGTCATTGTACCAATGGCCAATACAACTGTCTTGATTTCCACAACTTTGTAGTAAATCTTGAATTCAAGGTGTGTAAATCCTTTCTTCTTCTTTTTTTTTTTCCCAAATCATTTTGGCTTTTTAGTGTTCTTTGTATCTACATTTTAGAATTAGCATGTAAATTTACTAAAATATTCCTGTCAAGAATTTGACTGGGATTGTATTGAAGCTACAGATCAATTTGTAGTCAATTGACATCTTGACAATTAAGTTTTCCAATCATTATTCACAGTTATTTCTGTTTTCTTACCTCTCAGCAATGTTTTGTAGTTTTCAGTGTAAATATCTTACACACACATTTGTTAAATTTTCTTCTAAGTTTTTTTAGATGCAATTATAAAATATATTTTTAATATTTTACTTTCCAAGTATTCATTGCTAATATACAGAAAGGCAATTAATTTTTTATTAGTTTCGTGTATGGAGATCTTGCAAATCTGCCATTAGTTCTAGTAGTTTATTTTTGTAGACTCTTTGGATTTTCCATGTACACAATCAGGCCATCTGTGAGTACAGACAGTTTTACTACTACTTTTCAATCTGCAGACCTTCTGTTGTTTTCCCTTGTTTTACTATATGGCTAGTACTTTCACTACAATTTGAATAGCAGTGGTGAGAATGGACATCTCTGCCTTGTTACAAGTCTTACTCTCATGGTGAAAGAGATTCACCATTATGTAGGATATCAGCAGTGGGCTTTTCTTTGATACCCTTTATTATGTCAAGAATGTTTCCCTTTTTCTTAGTTGACTGAAAAATATGGTGTGATCAAATATATAGAGGGCTATCTAGGTTGTCGATTTTTGTGTCAATTTGGTAATTCATGACTCTCAAGGGACTTCTATTTCTTATTCATTGCTGACTGTTCATTATATTTTTACTATCTTTGTTAAGTGGCCATAGAATCTCTAATGATAATGACAGTTTTGTTCCTGATATTTATATCTTATGTCGTTGCAGATTTTGTTTGATGTTTTTTTTTTTGTTTGTTTGTTTTCCCCTTGCTCAATCTAGGGCTTACCACTTTTGTAGAACTTTCTGAATAACTAAGTTTTTTCATTGATTTTTTTTCTATTTTTTATTATTATTTCAGCTCTCATGTCCATTATGCCCTTGGTTCTAGTTACTTTAAGTTATTATTTCTTTTATAGTTTCTTAATATGGACCATATATAATTGATCTTAAGCTTTCCTTCCTTCCTTCCTTCCTTCCTTTCTTTCTTTCTTTCTTTCTTTCTTTCTTTCTTTCTTTCTTTCTTTCTTTCTTTCTTTCATGGTGCTGGGACTTGAACCCAGGGCCTCATGCTTTCCAAGCAAGAACTCTACGATTGAGCCACATCCCTAGTCCACTCTTCCTTTTTTAATATAAGTCTTAAGTTCTAAAAGTTGACCACTTAGCACTGCTTTAGCTACATCCCCCAAGTTTTGATATATTTGTTTTCCACTATCATTCACTTCAAACTATTTTCTAATTTCCTTTGTAATTCTTCTTTGAACCAAAGAAATAAACTCAAAGATATAAACAGGTAAGAAAATAAAATCATACTTTATTCATATTTGTAATCTGCTTTTTAATAATAGTATAAGAAAGTCTTTTACTAATTTTCTACAGCAGCATTTTAATAAATGCATGGTTTTGCACATTGTGTTTATATATCATACAAAATTTAAACCAAGCTCCCATTGTTGCAAAACTTAGTTATTTCCAATTTTTAAGTTATGAATTATTCTAGCATATCCTTATATATTAATTTTTGTGTAATTTAAGTTTTTTGGGGTAATTTTCTATAAGTGAAATGGTTAGGCAAAGGTATTCTTCATATAGTTTTCCATTTTATATTGACTTCTTGACCTGAGCCTACATTTTCTTTTTTTTAAATATGGTAAATTGAATCAATTTAGTTGGGAAAATTGCAACTTGTTTTCCTATAAGCCCTTTTTATTTGTTGGTGGATGGTTTTTGGAAAAAATTCTTTCTACTGAATATTCATACAGAACCAGGTAAAAAGACCAAATATCTGTGTATTTTAATCTACTGCTTCTGGATGCGGTTTTTTGTTTCATTTATTTATTTATTTTGTCAGAGGTGATGTGGTCTATGAGCTACAGCAACACACAGACATGATTATTTAATATTTATATTGATGAAAATCATCAAACTGTCAACATATAAAATTGGGGAATTATCACATATAGATTTTGGATTTTCATTCGCTCTTGGAAAATTGAGGATCTGGTAGCACTGAGCCAGCATTCCTGTGTGATAAAAACTAGCAGGAGTAGAGTAGCCACTTACCCCTGGGTGGGTGGGACATGCCCTTTCCATTTGCCATGGTTCTCCCTCAACTGTGTCACTGGGTTAAAATACAGACAGTCTTCCAGGCATTTCATCCCTAATCTTTGATTTTATAGGATAGAAATGATTAGAAGGCTAATGCTAGTTGAGAACAGGCAATCCTTAATGCACCATTCTAAAACCACATGACGAGGGTTTCTATATCCAGGCGCTGAAAGTTCCCAGCATCCATGAATGACATTCTACTGTGGCTCCTTCCCCTTCTTTCTGCAACAAGTTCTAGCCCTCCATTTGGTAACCTATCAGATTTATGCTTCCAAAAGGAAACTTGACTCTTTTGAGATATACAACAGAAATCTCCTTCTCCATGTTTTTATACACATGAGTTTTTCTAGTCAAATATTTATTATCTCTGGAACTATGCAAACAGCATCCCTCCATATAATGGCTCTCAGAGATTTTACATCTCAGTTTGAATGGTACATCAAAGGTATAGGCCTTACCCCTCACTAGTTTTTAATAGTAGTTTTTTACAACACAGTTAAATATATATGTGTGGGATCAAACTACTAATGCTGGATGTTTGCCATCTATTACCCTACCCTACCCAGCCAAAGACAATTCTCTAATTATCAGATCAATTTTCTAGTTCATGTGCTTCCTCTAAATAGTGATTCTTTTCTGCTGTGAGAGAGGTGAGATCAATCAACATCATAAAGGGGTACAAGAAAGAGGGGATGAGGAAAGACACAGCACAGAGAACCATGTCTTGAGAGAACTTACTGTGAATTGTGAACTGAAATGCTCTACATTGTCAACAAATTCAAGGGAGAGAGGTATAAGATGAAAGGGATTTTAATAAATATTATTATAGTTTTTGAATTTGGATCCCCTTTATATTTCTTTAAAATTTTTTTTATTAGAGCTTATAGTTATACATAGTAGTTGAGGTTATCCTGACAAACTCATACATGCAGGGGATTCAGTTTCAGTTCATGATCCCCCTTTCCCCTCTCCTTCCCTTTATATTTCTTAAGAAACATAAAGGAGGCTGAGGCAGGGGCTAGAGAGTTCAAAGCCAGCCTCAGCAAAAGTGAGGCACTAAGCAATTCAGTGAGACTCTGTCTTTAAATAAAATACAAAACAGGGTGGGGATGTGGCTCAGTGGTTGGTTGAGTGCCCCTGAGTTCAATCCCCAGTTCCCCCTCCCAATAAAAAAAGAAACATAAATAAAGGATTTGGGGTTTTTTAAATCAATTTGAGCTGTGAATAGCTGTTTCTTGACTGTGAACCTGCTCTGAGACTGAACAGCATCTGCCCCAGCTTCACAAATATCACACAGACTTGTGAATACATCTGCCTTGTACATGTCTTTGTATGATTATGTTCACTTGCTGTTCATGAGATAGTAGGTACTAAACACCTGTTTAAGCAGATTGAAGGTGGTTCATTTTAGCCTAGGATTGTGGTGTGTACCCTCTTTATAAAAAGTCCCAAACCTTGACACAGACATTTTTCTGTTCTCCTTTCCTGTTTATGTTTTTCATTCTATGGTTTTTCTGAGGTGGGGAGTCCACGTTAAAAGTCATGCTGGTTCTGGCTCTAGGATTTGATTTCTTAAACACATCCCAGGTCAACCAGAGTGCTAGAGTTTATTACTTTTCAAAAACCAAACCCCTGCCAAGTGAAAGGAGAGAAGAGCATGTTTAGATGAAAGTGCTTGATGTTCAAATTCTGCAGTTTGTTGATGTTTTATTGCTCAATGCAATTTCTCCTACCCTTCTGGGCATTTAGCTTAATGGTTTTCCAAGAACAGTATGGTGAGGCTTCAAAGCAAGCCCAGGTTTTAGCAACACGACTCTTATTCCAGTTTATATGAGTCACATGTCCAAAACCTTGTATAAATCTGCAGTTTTTCCCATAAACACTTATGCCCCCAAAATATGGTAAGCTATGTTAACAAGCCATATTAGATTTCACACGCTAATATGAAAATAAACCAGGTAACTCCCATGTAATAGATCTTTGTGGGGGCCAGAGGGAGAAGAGGGGATCATAAACTAGATTTTAAATGTGTAGTCCTAAATTCATTCAAAGATATCTGTTACTACTGGACTGATAGTATCGTTGTTGGATATAATTTGTCATTCAGAGCTGGCTGTGTTGGTATGATGCCTTGAACATTGAATTATTATAAGTATACCAACAGAGTGATGCATAACCCCAAGAATTATGCCCTTCATGATTATTTATTCCATGGGTCATGGGGAATATGAGCTATTTATTAGCTTTAAAGTGGTTTTCACCTTATTGAACCACATACATACCAATAAAACACGGCTTTATGAGGGGATGTGTTTTAGTTCTTTTTATGGTTAAAAATTGAAGTGCCAATTCTTACACTTGAAGAGTTATTCAATCCTTCTTTTACTATTCTTTGCTTCTACAATGGACTCCCCCCACCTTCCATATTTGTACTGGACTGGGAACTTCACGTGGCCCAGTGAGTCAGTTCTGGGAAAGCAGGCCCATGGAAACAATCTGCCTGGAGGAGGAACTGAGTGGTGTCAATGGCTGCATCAATGCACAAGAGTGCGTTGGTGAGCAGGAGAGTGGAATCTCATTTTCTGGAGGTTTCATGAACAAAGTACCTGCTTTCCTCTGTCTGGAATCATGGGACTGGACTTCTTCCAGAAAATTTTGGGAGGCAGCTGCCCCAGTACTCCACACTTTTCCAGTTTTTTTTTTTTTTGTTGTTGTTGTTGTTGTTGTTTACTAAAATCAGAGGAGAGGGTGCTTGACCTCAAAACAAGTAGAGTTGGTAGAATCTTTTCATGGCTATGTTTTCTAATAGTGTAATCTCCCTGAAACTAACATCAGCCAAACCTGCCACGTGTAGAAGATTATGGGGGAATGCTTCATGTTTAGGAAAGTGTTAATACTTACTTGAAACTTCATCTTACAGCCATTCTGCAATACTCATTGCACAACAGAGGAAATTTTCAGCCCCGGTTTTTAATTTTCTTCTCTTCTGTGGGCTGGGGGACAGACCTCAATGTTATTTTAACTTCGTTTTCTCCAGGAGATTTACTTAATTAGGTAGCCAATCAAGAAACCCTGTTGTTGAGCCTTTTGTCTGTGCATGGTCTGGTCTGTGGTGCATCTGGAAAACAAAAGAAGCCCAGGGAGGCAGCTCAGCCCTTCAGATGTGCCTGGAAGGAGGCTGAAGGACATTCAAATACAGTGACTACTTTTAAGGGTACACTGGGCCAAAGTAAATTCCAGAAACTGGTCCTAAAGTCAGAGGTGTGATTTTTCTTGCTTGTCAGAGTTTAAGTCAGGGAAAGAACAATAGCTGGGTACTTAGCTGGAATGCTGAAGCACATACAAAGCAGAAAGAAGGGCTTTCTGTCCTCTTCTTATCTTTCTAAGATTAACCATGGATTGCATTCTGCTGGAAACTTATCACAATCTGGCAATTGTTGGGAGTGTGACATCACAGGAATTTTTCTCACAGATGTGTGTGCAGATCCAGATAAACATGGCAGTTTGCAGCAGAATTCCAGGGACCTTGTCAGACAAGCCACAAATAGAATGATTCCCTTCTTCCTGAAGTTTTCACACAGATTTTAGGAACTGCTGCAACAATCCAGTATGTGGGCCAAAGAAGGTGATCACCATGAATAATGTAATGACAAAAACTCCTCAATCTAACTTCATTATTTACTCCCTGAACCTGCTATTTACTGCCTGTAACAAGATTATTAAAATTTTAAGTATGATTATATGTAAAAGTATATCTCTCAAAATAGATAAATGTAAGGGAAATAAATGCTACCAATAGGAGAAAATGACTTTAGCAATTTGCTTACATGCTCTTTATACTAATTTCATATAAATATGGAGAATAATAATGTAAAGAAGCAAATCAAAGAGAAAGAGGTGTGACTTGTTCATCTGTGAATAGCAAAATTTTTTGAGTAAAGGACAAATTATATATATATATATATATATATATATATATATATATATATATATATATAGAGAGAGAGAGAGAGAGAGAGAGAGAGAAAACACATGCACTAAAGGGGCAGCTGTCTTTCACTTCTTATGAGCTTTCTATACCTTGAATTCAGATAACATATTTTCTGTGTTGTGGAGTCAGCTTTCCTCCACAAATACCACCTCCCCCACCTCCAGCTCCTTTCTTCATCCCACTAAGCCAGGATCTGGTCCTTGAGCCTGGAATTTATAGACCATAAGGGAACAGAATATGACTTTTTGTAATATAACTCAAGTTGGGGAAGGAAATAAAGACTCTTACTGTATGTTACAGGGAACTCACATAGTAGCTCTGAGTTAATCTCTGCAGTGAGGAAGATGGACTGTGTCCTTAGCACCCCAGCTGCAGTCCTAAGCACTACCCTCTCCCTACCAAGCAAGGGAGGGTCACAGAGTGTGTTGGGATGGGTCATCTGAGAAGCAGCTATAAAACCAAAATAGATGTGCAAGGGATTTATTGGGGGGACATGCTCGAGAAGAGTAAAGAGGGGAGGAGTAGGATAGGCAGAGCCCTCAGGCAGTGATGTGCATCTGATACTATGAGTTAGGAAGAAGGATTGGGCAGGAAGAACCTCAGACTGCAGCACATTTTGGAGAAAGTTTTGACCAGGTCAAGGGGAGTGCCAGGCCAGATTCCCATGATGGGAAGATATGCCCTGGCTCTAATACCTCTGCTGTGCTCTGGCACCGGCTAAGAAAACCAGGGAGGGAGTAGCCCTGGGCTGAGTGCATGAGCAGACTTTGTTCCCATAGCAGGGCCTCCTGAGGAGATCCCTGAGTATGGTAATTCACAGTGCCCACAAGAGGAATGCATTGTGCTGAGCAAAGAAGTGGTCAGAGGAAGCCTCACAGGGTCTAGAACTCAGGTCCTAGATTCAAGTTACAGCAAGAAGACAAGCAAAATAACACAGAATTTCTAAAACTCTGCTTTCTGTGGGTTCAGATGTATTGCCTGGTCCAGGAAAGAACTGAATGAACATTTTCCAAGTTTCTCTGAGTTTGACAAGCTACTGGTAAGGCCATTTGGCTGTGGATGTGTTGTATGTGATATGTTTTGATCTGCGATCCTCATTTTGATGCTTAATTACAGTACATGAGGACATGGGTAGCCAGCCACTGTACCTGAGTATATTTGTCTGTCTCTTGTTAAATACCAGCCTTACAAGGCAACTACTTGATCTCAGCCAAATCCAGAGCGATTCTTTCAACAACATTGCCCTCTGAGATGCTGAGGCCCATATGATTCCTTATCTTTCCATGTTTGTGCATGTGAGTTCTCCCATCTTTAGTAACAATGAACATTTTGGAGGTAACAATTGTCTTAAGCTTTGAGCCAGCATTGCCTGCACATGGAGTGTTGGTTTGAACCATCACTTAAATTAAATTGAATGAGCAAGATTGGGTGGGTAGGGGGTAATGGAGAAAAAATAATGAAAACATATGTATTTATTTCAGGTGACTTGTTTTCAGAAAGGCTAGGGTGGCTTGTAATAGAAGACACATATGTTTTAACCATTAAAAATGATTAAAAAATAAGAACAAAGGAAAGGCATGGAGTGGGAGAAATAGGTACTTTAGAGAAACCTAGGCTAAGGATTGCTACTGAGATTGAATGCAAACTTTACTTTTGACCTTTTCCTGGCAAGCAAGTCAAAAAGGAAAATATAAGTTATATAAGGTTCTTATTAGCTAATAAAAAGAAACATGCCAGTTTATCTAGAGCCATATTTTCCCCTAGCACTAACTCTAAGAGGAATTTATTTTATGGCCCCTTATAGAACCATTGACTTTTTAAACATCTGATGGTTTCAATAACAGTTTTATAAAAAAAGGAAAATTTTTTTCTATATGGCTATTTCCTATATTGATTTTTTGATAAATGCCATAGAGCAGAGATGATATTTCTGCAAAGACATGGGGTATAGTTCACCCATCAGCAACAAAATGAAGCCGATGGATTACATCTGGGCCCAGAATGTATGGAAGGATCCCGGGAATGGCACATTTTAATACTAATGACATAGGCTACTATATTTTCAATTTAACATTGTTATCAAACAAATGAAATTATACTCAAATAGAATATAACTTTAACTGCATTTCTTTGAAATTTGTCTAAATAGTTCTTCCCTAATGCACATATTTTGGTTTGACCCTGGACCTTCCTAATGGGAGAATGGTCTAAATTCCACATAGATATAATGATCTGAAATCAATTACAGTATGTCCTCAAAATATTAAGAGATAAACCACTCTGAGGGATGTGTGAGGTGTTTTTTTAAAGAAGTGTCCTCTGATATACACATCACTTTAAGCACCAAACACAACTAAACAAGTTTCTGTCCTACTCTGGGACTTCTTCAATACTTGAGCATGCTAAAATTCTGTCATAGATGGAATTTCCTGGAAAATAGATTATGACGTCCAGATTAGTGTGCAGGAATTTTATTGCAGTGGCTCTTGGGATCAACATTTATGAAGGAAAAGGGGAAAAAGGTAAGGAAATGGGATTAGGCAGAGGAAGAAGCTGGGCCAAACCCTTGGTTAGTTCTTAAGTTGAGATGGCTCTTTGGAGTTGTCCAGAGTTGGGTGAAGGGCTGGACCTGTGTATTTCCATACTGACCAGTCATTGCATACAGGTTGCCTGAGGAAGGGGTATGCTCTTGGGAAAGGGTGTGTTCTCTTCAGCCAAGGGTGATTCTTAGAGAAGGTCAACACATGAGGGCTTTGGGCTTTCAGTACTGTCAGCACCTGGGGAATATATCTTTTGTTTTGGAAGGTGGTTTCACATGGTTGTATAGGATTTTGTATGCGCTGTTCATCTAACCAGCAAAACATATTTTAATCATAGAGCACAACCAAATGTCCCCCAGACTTGGCAGTAAATAGAATACAGTGACATGCGATGCTGCTTTATTCCAATGATGTGCATGTATACTCTATTCTGTCAACTGAGTACGAGCACTAGGTTTTATATTTGGCTTGTCCTGTGCAAAGTCAGATATCAGTGATTTAGTCCATTAAGAGAGTTTATTTTTACTCAACAAATAATACAGGGTACAGTTCAAAGCTTATACAGATGCTCAAGAAACAGATTCCCTCTTTCTTCCCTGTTTTCCACTCCTTGGCATCAGATTTCTGTCCTCAGGACTAAACAGTCTGTGTTCTACACCAGAGAGAAAGAAGAGTGAATCACAAGGCACAAAATATTAGTGTCAGGTAAACTTCTTACTGTACAATATTTCTTGAACCCCCTCTAGGAATTTTACTTATCTTTTATTGACTAGACTGAGTCACAAGGCCATTCCTAGTTTCCAGGACATCTGGGCAGGTTGATAATCAAGGGGAGTACCCAGCCCAGTGCCTGGTATGGGCTCAATTACCATTTGCTGAATTCATCAGCATACAGAAAGATGCTTCTTCTACTTATATGCATGGCCAGGAGGGAGTGGCAACTCACTTTGTTTTTTTTTTGTTTTTTTTTGTTTTTTTTTTTTTGTAAAATACCTGGGTCTGGCATGATTCTACTTCCTGTAATTCCTTTGCCAGTATTCTTTCAAGGAAGATCCTGTATGTGAGGTTTTGAGATTTTATGAACAGAGGGTAGAGAAGAGTGAGGGAAATAAAAGAAGGGAGGGAAGAATATAAGGGAGGGGAGAAAGTAAGGGAGAGAATGGAAGTGGGAGAAAGAGACAAGGGAAGAAAAGGAGAGAAAGGGGAAAAAGAAAACTGAGGAAGAAATGAAAAGAAAAACAGACACAGGTATGTTGAAAAAATCATTAGCAGGTATTTACTAACCACCATCTATGAGAAGTGATGTTGAGATGCTGTTGAGATCAGTGAACTTCTCATCCCACTAGGACATGGGAATCAAGTGCTGGAAAAGTCATGTAAAACTATGCAGTAAAGAAAAAAGGGAAATAAAGGTAACACAGGACATAAAGTTTGGCCCATCAAAAATGAGTGTTATGAGCAGTAGCAGAGAGAGTGAACTCCATTTTTATGGGGGAGGGGTGGAAATGGTACCGACTCTTGAAATAAATTTCTTATTCTTTTTTTTTAAGAGAGAGTGAGAGAGAAATTTTTAATATTTATTTCTTAGTTTTCGGCAGATATAACATCTTTGTTGGTATGTGGTGCTGAGGATCGAACCCGGGCTGCACGCATACCAGGCGAGCGCGCTACCGCTTGAGCTACATCCCCAGCCCCTAAATTTCTTATTCTTACTTAGCTTTATCAACTGATCTCAGTCTCGAGCATACATTGGACATGGAAGAAAACACCTTAAACCCATTGTGTATCGAGGAAATTAAATATTTTTTTGTATCACAGAAATTGAGTATTTTTATAGTTTTTTTCTCTATCCTATATCATCATGTTGTTTCTGATTCTCCACTTTGGAGAAAATTTTCTCAAAATCTTACTTGAAGATATCCTTTGAGAGTCGCATTCCTACTCCCAACCCATGATGCACATCCAGAACTTTGTTAGGGTCAAAATCTTGATACTAATGTTTAATGAGAATAAATAATGGAAATTCAATCTGTTCAAAGTGGTGATGGTTTGGTGTCTTGTTATCTTTTCTAAGAAACATTCTTAATTTGATGTGTTGAACTTTGGAAATACAAATCTCTTTAGAGACATTAAAGAAGCCAATCTTTAAAAGATGCTGACAGATGTTGTGATTTTTTTTTTTTTAAACACTGGAACTGAGTTTCCCACTCTGCTGCATGTAATTAGGCATGCAGATAGAGCTTTACTCATTTTATTAGCCCAATGGGAGGGAGTTGGGCAGGAGCCACAAAGCTCTACTTACTAAAAGGAATCCCACTCTTTTTATTTAACATGTAAATGTGTTTCAATTCCTATAGAAAAATAAGTTTGTATTTTCATTTTTAAAATGCCACAGAAGACTAAGTTTGTGGTAAGAAAAACCTCATCTCTATCAATTTCAAGTAACCACAATTTATCCATTTCATAAGGAAGTTGGACAGTAAAGATATGTACACGTGTAATTTAATGGTCAGCATTTTTAGTGTCCTAGCAACATCATTATACATAGAAAGCCCTGTATTGCAGTCTGGCCAATTTGAATCTGTTCAACTTTTATATTTTACCTATTTTATTCTTTGCTCTTCTTTACTTAATACTGTAGGGTCTAGGGCTGGGATTGTGGCTCAGCAGTAGAGTGCTTGCCTAGCACGTGTAAGGCCCTGAGTTCAATCCTCAGCACCACATAAAACTAAATAAATAAAGATATTGTGTCCAGCTACAACTAAAAAAATATTTTAAAAAATACTGTGGGGTCTATCTAATATGTTATTGGCATCAAACAGTTGAATTGTCAGGTAATGTCTTTTAAACCCTTAGAATTTTCTTTGCTATGTTTAATTGATCCATCTGTCTTACTTAGACAATCTCTGTAGAGTGCCCAGATCCCTTCATCTTTCACTTCCAAGAACACAGTTTCAGAACCAAACTGGGACCTCCTGGGGACAGAGTGAGCACTATTTGGGTCCCATCTGGGCCCAGTCCTAAAAGTCACCATTATGTGACTCATGTCACCTCTGAACCAAGCAAAAACCACAGGAAATGCTATGGGCTTGCCACATATTCTCTTATTAGAATCTCAAGCAACAGGACAGAACCATGAAATATGAGGATCAATCAAAGAGGGTAGATGAAGCCAAAGGACCAAAATCTGAGACATGGTCCCTTATTTGAGAACAAGACTGTGAGAAACGCAGAAGTACACATGGCACCAGGCTCTAATAGCAGGAATTTACAGGGCCCAAACAAGGACAGAGCCAGCTGGCTAAAATCCATAGACATGTTGCTCTCTAAGTTGGAAGGAAACTACCTCCTAGATGTGTATGTAGGCCAATCTTGCCCTTTTCCAGGTTTCTTGAGGAGGCCCTGTCCCCAGTCCAAGACTGAAGAGTCCTCTGGAAGTAGAGCCAACTCCAGAACTCATGCTCCTGTGTATTAGTCAATGCTCTAATGAGACAGCATACTGTAGAACGGACAGGATAATGAAGTGGGCTCATGAGCAAAATCGTACCAAAGCCTAGCTATGCTATTTACTAGAAGTGTTACATTGGACACAGGACTTAAACTTGCTTAAGTTTAATTTTCAAATCTATAAAATGCAAGTAGTGGCATCATCACATAATAGTATTTGGTACATCAAAGGCACTCAAATATTAAAACCTTCTTTCATACCTCACTGCATCTCATCAACCCCAGGCTGATCCACACAGGGAAGATTGCCTCTGGATTCAGTCTGCTCTGCATACCAGGTTGCAAAATGGTCCACATGAGACTACCTAACATTGCTAGCACACTGTGCTCCCTCCTACTGGTAAGAATACATTCTACTTTCAAACTAAAACTTGTCAGACCTCTTATAGGCCATGCCAATGCTTTGAAAATAAGACTCTTGAAGTTTCAACAGAAATACATTTTTACATGATAAGATGAAACCTTCTGGAACTTACTGCTTACATGGATTGAAAGAGCTGCATCAACAATAAGCCTCTTATGAACTGGGGCTCCACACTGTCTCCTAAAGGGATTAGATAAGGCTTATAATGTGTTGGAAGCAAAAGAAAAAAGTGACCCAAGAAGGGACTAAATCCTTGGTTGTCATTTGTATTTTCCCATGTCAGCGCCAAGATCTGGGAAAGCAGAAGGATTGGCTTACTTTACTTGTCGGATCCTTTAGTATTTAATGAAATATAGAATGTTTTATTTGACCCCTATGGGAAAACAGTTAAACCGAGCAGTTTGTTCTTGAAATCAAATATCAGCAATCAAAATACTTTCAAAGTCCCTTAGAAATCAGAACATCACAGATTTATTAGAAAGTTGGTGCCCCAAGCTTATAGGTGGCTGTTAACATTGTTTTTTTTTTTTTAATTTCCTTTATACAAAAAGTAGAAATGACAGAAAAAACACTCATGACAGAAAACAATACCACTGACCTGGTCTCATTGAGGAACAGAGCCAACACTGCCCATGTTAAAGGAGAAGGGAAGTTCAACCAACATTAGCAAATACTCATGCAACTGTTGAAATCCAAGACGGTGTCAGTGGCTTGGTGAATGTCCTGTGCACGGGGTGCCAATCCAACGTTAAAAACATACATACATTAAAAACAGTCATGCTTTTAAACAGCATCTTGTGAAAAACAAGATATATATATACAGATATCACCCAAAAATGTATATGACATAGTCTAATATAAATTTAAGGCATCCTGATATTCTGTTTTTCGGCTGGTGAGGCATTGTTCTTGTGGTTCTGTTTCCACAGAGGATAGTCCAGTAATTTCCAACGGTGTCCAAAGGGCATCAGTGAGAGAAAATAGAAAAGGGCTTTACAAAAAGAGTTCTTTTGACTCTGGCTCATCAATGTGCTTTATGCTGTAAGATTTCTTCATTGTTCTATTGATGTCATTATGTCTAAATAGAAAAGAAACCACAGGCCAAAATTAGATAAAACTGTGGTCCAGTTACAAGACAATGCCACTGAACAGTTCACCAAAAATTAAAATTATCCACACACAAACCACAATTGAAGAACACTTCATTCCAAAAGGCAAATTATTTTCTTTTCATATATACCACTCTTTCAACAATAAAAGCAAGAGTCATGTCACAACACATACTTGCTGAGCACATTTGCATTTGGCTCCAGAGTAATTTCTCAATCACACTGATTGGAATCCAGGCATCCTATAGTCAAGAGGATTTTATCAGATCAAACGAGATAGAACAGTACTGATGGCTGAATGGAGGCAAGAGATTTTCATACTTGATTAAAACAAGATCTCTGGTGACACATTTTATTTTCTAGTTAGTTTAAGGAAAAATGCTTTTTATTTGGGTAAGTGATTACTAATTAGCATATTGAAAAACCATAAGTAGGTAAATCTATGAGAAAATAAGGCAAATAGGGAGTGATAAGACTGTTTTCCCCTCTATACATGATACCTCCCAAGTACATGATACCTCCCCCAAGTACAGGCTGGGGTTGTGGCTCAGTGGTAGAGCACTTGCCTGGCAAGTATGAGGCACTGGGTTCAATTCTCAGCACCACATAAAAATAAATAAATAAAATAAAGGTATGGTGTCCACCTACAACTAAAAAACAAAAACAAAAACAAACTCAAGGCATGGAATAGCCTTGATTTTTAAATGAATTATCCTCTGAATAAGGTTCATTCATTTTTTATTTGAGTTAAAAAGCTTTCAGAGAGAACCTACCTCCTTATGGTGGGAAAGCCTATACACCACTAAATTCCTGGGCGTTGCTACATAAGAGAAGACCAAACTGTTTCTGGTAATGGTTCTCCCTGACATGAGAACATGCTGGGATGCAGAGAGCCCCAATTGTGGTTTTCTGACCTCAAAATCTTGCTTGCTTACTACTATGGCTTGGATATGGTATGCAGGTTCATGTGTTGAACTTTAATCCCAGTTGTGAGTTATCAAGAGGATGGAAATAATTCAACTCTGATACTTAGAAATGGGGATTTGGGGAGGTAATTAAGATTAAATAAGGTCATTAGGGTGGAGCCCCCATGATTCAGTGCTGACGGTTTTATAAGAAGAGGAGAACCAGAGGATATTTATATCTGTGTTCCCTAATTTCCACCATGTGATGCCCTGCACCACTTTGGCACTCTACCAGCAAGAAAGTCATCACTAGATGTGACCCATCAAAATCAGATGTCCAGAAACATGAGCCAAAATAAGCCTGTTTTCTTTATAAAGTTACTAAGCTCCAGATATTTTGTAATAGTAATGCAAAACAGACTAATATGCCACTTAGCTTATTCACAATGTTCTATAAGCATTTGATCATCATCATGGGAAAGTTATAATTCTTATTTCTATTTATTCCTCTGAATAAAACTTCAGAGAATTATCAGTGTGCAAGTAAAGAAAAGGAAAAAAGTCAAAATAAAAACTTAATTTTTCAAAAGATGCTCTAGGGACTTCTAATTAAGCATGATAGATTAAATGCACATATTTATTACCTTTCTTGCAAACTAATACTTAAATTTAAATAAGTAAAATTTAAAAAGACATAAGCCTATATGAATAAGGGAAATGAGAGGAAAAAAAGATAAGAGACAAAATATCTATATTTCAGAAATGAGGTGAATGGATATTTGGAACTAACAGAAAAGAAAAAGCAGAAACCTGGGCCTGTCATCAGGGAACCCAACAAACTGATTTGCAGTTCAAGATGCAGCAATTAGAAACAAAACATGCTGCTGAAGATGCTAGTAATTATGTAAAAGAATGGCAAGTTCTCTCTCTAATACATAAAGATCTCCAACATGTTACCTGAAAAAAAGTAAAAAGCAAAACTGTATATGGTAAGCTACTTTTATTGTAAAAAAAGAAGACAGAATACACATTGTATTTGTTTATAAAAATTTAAGTAAGATTTGTACATATAATGCTATAAAAAAGTAACCAAGATAAAACCAATAAAATGTTATTGGAAATTAACACTATCACTGCAGAAGTTAAAAAAAAAATTGGAAGGGAAATTTCAGTAAATGTCCTAGAAATTAGAACTAGAAAAAACCAAAGTATGGATAAAGATAGATTAGAAAATGTGAGGATCAATCTGGTATATCCCACATTTTAGAATATTAGGATTTCCAGAAAGAAAGAACAGAGCAAATGGAGAAGACAAAAATTTCAAAGAAATTTTATAAGACATTTTGCAGAGTTGAAGCACATAGGGTTCCAGATTGGAAAATACCTGCTGTGTGCCCATGGCCCAGGAATGAAAGCAGATGCATATCACAGCAAAGCAAGAAGAAATCAAAATAGTGAGGATAAAGAGAAAATCACAAAAACCTCTAAGAGATTAGTGATCAGAGAGGAATGGAAGTTCTCCAAAGGCACATTGGAAGCAAAAGAAAATGAAATAATGTGTCAAGAATCTGAGAGAAAATAATATACAATTATATAATATTCTATACCCAACCAAACATGCCTAATCTAGTAAATCGAGATATATTCAAATATGTAAATTCTCAAGAAATTTAGCATTTATTCATCTTCTTAAGATGGGAAAGTGTATTTACTAAACCACAAGAATAACCTCTCCCCTCAAAAAGAGGAAAAGTCAGATGCAGCAAATAGAGTCTACACAGGAGAGAAGTAGAAGCAAAAGGAATTCCTAGATGACACAGTTGGGAGGATCCAGGATGACAGCTGTGTGGCAGTGCCAGAATGCAACTGCAGAATCAGGCAGTAACACAGAGGAGGGATCCACGAACAGACACAGTGAGAGACACCAGAGTTTTCTGAAAGCAATGAAAGATGGCTTTTGTCTCAAGCAAAGTGTTTAGAAATATATGTGTATTAAGAATTGTACGGGCTGGGGATGTGGCTCAAGCGGTAGCACGCTCGCCTGGCATGCATGCAGTGCTGGGTTCAATCCTCAGCACCACATACAAAATACAAAATAAAAAGATGTTGTGTCCACTGAAAATTAAAAATAAATATTAAAAAATTCTCTCTCATTAAAAAAAAGAACTGTAATGCAAAAAAATGTACATGTATAATGGTATAAATTGACGTGAACATACTTTATCTACAGATATATGAAAAATTATGCTCTATATGTGTAATGAGGATTGTAATGCATTCTACTGTTATCATGTATTTAAAAAAATAATAAAATCAATTAAAAAATGAATTGTAAAATAAGGGATCAAAATTATTTCTAGGGAAAACATAAAATTACATAAGAAAGAATATGTAACATAGTATATAACATGGATCTTTTGTGATTAATATTTGTGGAGCCATAATCATAGTAAATGCTGAATACTGATTTAACCCCAATATGTAACTTTAATAATGGCGGAAGAGAGGAAGTGAATGTGTGGGGAGGTGACGAGAGTTGGATGCTAAGACAAATTTGGTTCATTGGTAAGAATATGGACTTTGGAGCCAGGCTGATTAAATTCAAACCCCGGTTCCACAATTTATAATCATTGTTACTGTGGAATCTCAGGCAAGATACGTAATCATCTGTGCCTGTTTCTAATATGTAAAATTTGGATAATAATATTATCTGCCACATAGGGTCACTGTGAAGATTAAGTCAGTATATGTATGTAAAGCATCTGGAATATTCTCTAGGATATTTTACTTTTATCTTATTTTTGCAGTGCTTGGGATCGAACCCATGGCCTCACGCTACCTAAGCAAGCACTCTGTCATTGAGATATATTCCCAGCTCTTCTCTAGGATATTTTAAGTGCTGTCATTATTTTTACTTTCTATGGTAGGATGCCAGTTTATAATAGGGATAACATATGAAATTAAAAATTCATAAGGATGTTTTAGAAAATAATACTAGAGAAAATATCTGAAGGGAAAGTGGTTGATTCAGAGGAGTAGAAATAGAGAATGGGGTGATTTGAGCACAAGGAACAGTAAATTTTTGTTATAATGCTACTATTATTATTATATGTATTATTATATCTACATCATCCTGATAAAAATAAAATTAAAAGGTTTTTAAAAGAAGGCTTAGGTTGTAGTCTAAAGATAATAAAGTTTATTTAGACTTTGATGGAAAACTTCTGCTTTAAAATGGGGTGTTGTATTCAAAATCCCCCAAAGAATACTCTTTTTGCAGAACAAAACCCAGCATGATTAGAGTTGAATCTAGACCAAGTAAAATGCTATCCTGAGACATTTATATGAATAATACAATAATAATTCAGTTCTCCCCAAACCCTTCAATTATGTAGTCCTGAATCACCAGTATTCAAAGGAACAAAAAGTATTTGGGTAATTCTGGCACAAATCACTCAGATAATTTGCTGCTCCTTGATTTCATTTTTGGATATGAAATCACATACTGAGTGACCAAAATTGGAAAGGAGAAAAAGCTTACATTTAAATATCAGTTTTGCAAGTAATCGAGTATGCTGACTCATCTAGGCACAGATTCCATATTTCCACAGCTCATGGAGACCAGACACAAGCTGACAGGATCAGTGTGAAATGGTCCACAGCATGCAACACATCTCCACTGATGATAACAGAGAATGGGATTTTTGTTATCTTCCTTAAAGCTTTACTGAGAGCACAACTGTACATTTCACCTACTAAAAAACTGGGGTTCTGGTTTAAAGTTTGAAAACTTGCACTTGAAATGCTCAAACTAAAACTCACTTTGGGAAGAGCAACTTGTGACCCCAAAGGGTTAATACAGACAATGCTTTCTTCTATGAGATAGACTTCAGTATTTTTCCTCTCATTTCTCTTTTCCTTTCCCTGCCTCTGTTTTCTTTCCCTACCTCTGCTTCTCTGCAAATATTTATGAAGTCCCTCCCATGTGCCAGGCACCAAGCTAGACACTGGGAGAAGCCAGGGAGGTACAATGGAGCCATCAAGGAGCACTGCTTTCAGTAGTATTCTTACTGCTCTTCTCCCTTTAACACAGCTTACCATGCTTTAATTGTATCCTACTTTAATTCTCTCTTGAGAGTTCAGAAATCATGCCTCATTCTGGTATCGCAAAATGTGTGGCTCGGTGCTAAAGATGCTGTTGAAATGAATGGCCAGGCAAACCAGGGATGTGGCATCCAGGAAAGTTTCTACCTCTGTGCTCTGATCTCAGTGTAGCAAGGAAAAGCCCAATGACTGGCTGGGGCAGTGATGCTTGGCAAAGGCACTAGGAGGTGTCCAGCTAGAGTCTCTATTTGGTTTTCTTAAATCTCCACCAACCAACCACTTCTTTGACTTAAAAGAGTTTTAGACAGACTCTGCTCTTTTAATGTACAAAGATGCCCCTAATGGTGGCAGACATGTAGTGTGAATATGACATGAGTGGAATATCTCTCCCCTTTGGTATGATGTAATTCACAACTGGACCTTTGGGGAGTGAGAAAGGGAGGGTGGAAATGAAGAAAGGAGTTGTTTCTTCTTAGGTTTTCTGATTGTCATTAAACCAGAACTAGCATGATGAAAGAATGTCCTGGTGGGATGAGTTTGATTTCCAAGGCAGGTTCCCCCTCTGCACCCTCTATGGGGCACAGCAGATGACCACTGTCATAGCAGATGTCACATCATCATGGGCTTAACAGTGAAGTGGCTTTTGAATAACCTTTTAATCTATGCAAAATATTTGATGTTAGCTCTTGGCTCTGCCTATATAATTCCCAGTGTGACTAATTCCTTGGCAGTACAATCCACACTAATGGCGTTTATTGCTTAAATGTCTTTTTAAGGAGTCTCCCCTAATGCTGGAGCTAGGATCAGGGTTTCCTCAGGAGGCTGAGCCACCATGGTCAGAGAAGGTGTCACTGGCTGTGGCCAGAGAATACCACCTTCTGCCTATTGGTAACTGGAATCAACATGCACTTCAGTGTTAGGGATCTCAGACAGACTTAAACTCTGGGAAAAAAAAAAATGTTTCATTGGCATTTTAAGACCGGTAATTGCAAAAATTCCCTTTGAGTTGTAATAATGCAAAACAAACGTATCTTTCATAAGAAAATGTAAAGATAAATCTGCTTGTTATAAACCAACTCATCCTCTGCAGTTGAAACACACTAGGAAAGCTGTTGAAAGCAATAAGGTTGAATCTAATTTTAAAGGGCATTGAAAAGAAATTTAGATTCTTTGCTATCAAACTGTGACCAATTTAGAAAAACAAATAGCAAACAGAACTCCCTTACAGAGATGACACTCTTTAAAAATGTTCTATTTATTGCTCTTATTTTTCCTTTACTAGGAAAAATAAAAATTTCTTAGGAACTGAAATGAGATTTCATATATCTCTGGAATTGAGATCCATTGCTCCACTCTTCCCCAGGCCTCTGCTGACAAGACAGTGACTTTTAGGTAATTCCTGTGACCTAAGAGGAACCATCTGGTCTTCAAGTAATTCCGGAGCCAAGAATTGAGGCTGTTGATAAATACATGGGGCTCCTTTCTTCTTGCAGTTGGGTCCCACTGGTGAAACGAGGGAGGCACTAGAGTCAATTAGGTATTTTTCATGCCAGCATTTTACTCTAATCTTAATTTCTCCAAGGACTCTTTATTTGAAATAGAGAGACCTGTCCTTGATTTATCTAAGGAATGAATCCGGCCAGTTCTCTCCACCTGTGTGTGATTATAAGTGAATCAGTGAAACATTTTCTCTGCAATATGAAAAACACTAGTGTCTCCTTTTTATGGAAACACATGACAAATTAAAACTATGATAAATTGTAGGTTAATTTATAGGTTAGGGAGGAGAAGGGGTCAGGATACTTATTTAATACATTATTTTTACTTCTGGGTTTCTAAGTGGTTAGTGCTGAAATCAAACTTTGCTAATACATAAAGCCAGAGAATCTGGAGTGTTCAGAACTGAGCCATTGGAGGGATGGTTCCTTAAGCTGAGTGGGAAAGTGCTAACCTAGTGTCAGATATCCGAGTAGCCCCATAACCTCATTTTGTGCTCTGATTTTGTAATCCTATTATAGCAAATTTCTCAGCTTTGTTCCTTTGCTTGTAAAAAGACAGGAAGGAATATTTCTGGCAGAAGAATCTATTGTGATACTAATTGTCTTGTTCCCAGTGCTGTAGAAGCCTGGAAGAAATGAGAGGTATTCATTTTCCTTCCTGCTCCCAGGGAATTTGCCAAGTGTGCTTCCTTTCCTGGGGGTGTTGCCAGTGACTTCTGATTAAGGACAAAAGAGAATTTCCCAGGCAGCAGAAGACACATTCAACCCAACATGGGGACAGAGAAGGATATAAGTGTGGGGAAACTATATTGAAAGAAATATAAGTGGGTTACTCCCTGTGTCTGGGAGGGGAGTATTTCTTCCTCTTCCCTTTCTACCGCAGGCCTTTGACTCTCAGCCCTGGCCAAGATTCTCTGCCCTAGGATGGCTGGAAGCAGTCTAGGTACCTGCCTTCAGGCCACATGTGAGTGGTACCCAAGCAGACCACGGGTGACCAGCAAACACTGAACCTCCAAGGCTCTTACTTCAGTTTACTAATTCATAAGACCTTTAGGGCACCCCCTCGCACAACTGAGATTTAATCTCCCTCTAGCCTGAGTACAGACTTAGAGCAGATGAAAGCTGATTTAGAGATGGGAAAAAAAAGAGAGTTACTTTCTTGCACTTTAGTATACTGAACTAAAATCCACATGAATAATAAATTCTCTCTCTCTCCTATCTCCCTCTCCTCCTCCTCCTCCTCCTCCTTCTTCTTATCTCTCTCTCTCTCTCTCTCTCTCTCTCTCTCTCTCTCTCACACACACACACACACACACACACACACACACACACCCCACATACATTCTTTGGAGAATTTTGGAAGAGTGCTGAATGGCATGTCATGGTTTAATTATTTACATGATTTAAAAGCAACAGAGTCCTTTTAAAAATGGGTTTGGGGAATTAACTTTACTCAAATAAACCAGTCAAAAGACACTGAGCTCATTAGCTCCCCTTGGGCTGCTCACTTTTTGCTCCTCCACTCTCCTGGTTAGGAAATTGTGCATACTCCCAGCACGGGGATGAACATCATGCTGCAGAAGGACTCTGCCCAAGGAGGTACCCCAGTCACTGGGGACCCAATCTTCTCTCTTTCATGTTCAGAGCCCATGCATTTTGTATTGGTTACTAATTCTGGGAAATTGTTTTATTGGTGGGCTTCTGGATAGAGATTGTGGTTCAAAATGCTAAGCTAGAGAAGTTTCAGCCTGGCAAGGCTTGCTTCTCCCAAGATTAGCAGGATGGTGATGAAAGGAGCTTTCCATCTATAGTCAGCCCTGAAATAAAACTCCAGCTCTGTTTCAAAGTTCTGATTCTGATTGGAGACTGACTCCTTCTACCCACGACAGGAAATTTAATTTCAATACTTACTTGGTACTTGACTCCATTAAAACAAAGACTAGAAGCCAAAGTCAACTAAGAAACACAGCAAGTTTGTGAAATGAGTAGATTTTCTGATTGATGCTGGAACACAGCCCTTCTAACAGATACTAGCTACCTAAGTCCTAGTTACCGTCTGCACCTGCTTCTATTTTGGGGGCAGAGTTGCAACTTTCTTCTTCCTTGGTGTCATGCCCTGCTGAAAGGTTCTACAGGTCCATAATTTCAAAGCTCATGCACTTCAAAGGAAAGCCATGGCAATGCTGCACAATGCACCACGTACCGTGCATAGTTACGCAGATGCTCTTCAATCAGCCTGTTAGAGGAAAGATGGATGCAGCTGCTGTACATCTCCTAGAGAGGTGCAATTAAAATCATCTGAAAACATGCAACAAGCTTAGCACATGCACAGCCCCAGTAACACGAAGCATGCTGGAGACAGGACAGAGGACAATAGCCGGGGAAACACTTTAGAGAGTAAGGAAACTATGCAGAGGATTCTCCATTTTCTACTGATTAAGAGAATCTATTAAGTTATTTGGAAAAGTTTTATTTGAACAATTTAAATTTTGACATATTTAAAACCCAAGAGGTCTGGTGTCTGGGCCATGAGTGTGCCTTTTCTAGATGGAACAATCACATGCTAAAATCCAGCATAACAAGGGCAATTTACAAAAAGAAATTGGTATATAATATGAAAATTGTTATTCAATCAATGGATTGGCTCAATCCATCGATTGATTTGGTAGCACAGAAAGAATGGGGACAGTTCTTAAGACTTTGGTGTGATTAGGATTTTACCATTATTGCCAAAAATATGTTATGAAGATCTGACACTCCGCTGGATATCTAGAATCTAGATAGAATGTGGATGATCTTGGTCATTCTTTTCCACCGAGAGTTGTGCATTTTGGTTGCTCTGCTGTATTTTGATGGTGTGGCAAACACAGAGCATGTAGAAAACATTGTCTAAAAAGACGTTGAAATCTCCGATTCACTGGATGCAAATCACAAATTATCATGCATGGGTTTCCAATAAAAGCAATTATCAGATGTAGTTTATGGCACACTCTGCCATCCCCTGTGTACTGGCAACACTTCAGACTCCTGCAGCCTCCAATCAACACTTAGGGGTCTGTGTTTTAAAAATGCCAGTGTGGAGGCCCCCATGGTGTATTCATTTCAAAGGTCATTCCAAAGTTGAGCAGTTGAAAGTCTTATAAATAGAGTTTCTATTTATGTGCCTTTTAATTGGGCTTGAGAATAAACTATCCAGTCACAGGGAAAGAACAAGCTCTTCCTGAGGCAGAATCAGTGCCAACAAAGGACCTGGTTTTACATCAACTGGAGGTTTCATCTTATAGAAATGCCTCCAAGATTAGGACCCCTACCATCCAAAGGTCAAGACATTGAGGGAAATCAAGAGACCAGAATATAATCTCTTGAGATTTATTTACCTAGCTGTCTGGCTGTCTCTCCCTCCCTCCCCCACTCTCTTTCTCTTTCAAAGGCAGAGCAAGGGGTATATGTACTCTCACATGATATGTTTCATTAGAAACATGGGTTTGGCTTTAGGAGTTTTTCTGGGGATTCCCTCAGAGTGGTATAGGTCAGCAATCTGTAGGGCCAGGAACAATTGAACCAATTTTAGGGCAAAAAAAAAAATTATATTCTCCAAAGAGCACTCACTGCCTTATTCTTTCCTTTGCTAGCAGAACTCGCAGGGTTTCCCTTGGCATCTGTCATCTTCCTTCCAAGTGAGGTTAAGGGCAACGTAGAGGTCTTCAGCTGGGTGGCTGCCTGATAGTTGTTGTTATTGTTCTGGTTGCCACTCAGCGTCTCCATGATGGACCGAAAGGTTCCAAAAGGCCTTTTCAGTTGTTCCCCTGATTCACTACTTGTGGGGGTCCGCTGGAGGGTCCTGCCCTTATCTTTGTCTTTTTCTCCATTCAGTTCGAGGTTAGTTTGCTCCATCTGCACCACAGGCTCCTCAAAGGTAACTCTGAGTTTCAAGTTCTGAGATGTCCGGCGTTTGGAAGAGGGAGACTTGAGGGCGCTCTTGGGACTCATGGCGACCTTCTGGGCCGCAGTGCTGTCAGGGCTGCACTGAGTGGGCTCTCCAGAAGGCTGGCTTGGAGGAGTGTTCCCCGAGACTGGACACTGGGGTTCCAAGTCTGGTTCGCTACTCTCTGAGGTGGGAGATGGGCTATGGCCCTCTAGGGATTTAGAGGCCTTGGTACTAAAAGGAAACCTGCGTCCTGATGCCAAGGAGTGCTTCTTTATCATCAGGTGTAAGCTTTCTGCGCTGTCTATACTCTCCACGCTCTCCACAATGGGCTGCGGCCGGGGCCTGTCAGCCTTTCGCACAGGGGTGTTCTTGGGGTCCTCAGAGTTGTTGGAGTCTGTGTCAGACTCACTCAGTGACCTCTGCATCAGCTGCCTCAGCCTGGCTAACTTGAGTTCCCTCTTCTCTAGAGGAATCTTTTTCAAGTTTCTAGAGGACGTCTGAGCATCCTGGAATTCCAAAGACAGCTTCTCTTGGGTACAAACGTTCTCTGAGATCTCTTTTCCCAGTAACTGGCGCAGGATTTTATCAGAATCTTCGTCTTTTGCTTTGGCCCTAGCTCGGCTGGATGCTGACAGGTTTCCAAGGACCTGAATCCCTTCTTGGACTCCTGGTTTGCTTTTGGCTGTAGACTCATCTTCAGCGTCGGAAGATTTCCACTGGGATGTTCTGGAAGCTGGTGAGGAGGGTGAGCTGAAAAGTGAATGTAGGACATACGACATGACTTCTTACTGGGCTAAGTAAAGTGACCTCAGCAATTTAAATTTTGACATATTTAATTTTGAATTTACATATAAACGAGAAAGCAGTTAAAGAATGATCACTTAATGACTTCTCAAAGCAATCTGCAAATACTCCATAGTTGCAAGTGTAGCTAAAGTACAGCGTGCCTTTTACCTTAAGGCTACCAAATTTACCTGTTTTACTGTTTACACATAATTTTGCATATTTTTTCCAAATTAATTCAATTTCCCACAACCTTACTAACCTAAATATCCTTATTCCTGGTTTCATAGGTCAAGAAATGAAAGAGACAGAGTAGATGAATTTGTTTATAGTTGTAGAACAAAACACAGAGCAGGATCTGAGTTCAGGCCTTTGGACCCTAGGTTCATTGACTATTTCACTGTGACATCTTATTTTTTTGTTCCTGTTTATAAGAATAAAATGTTTTCTGAAATCTAGAAGAAGGTTCAGGCATTTAAGATATTTAAGAACTCCTTACACCAGTGTGTCTGGTCTTACCTGGGTGAGGAAGGGAGAGACTTGCCCTCTGATTTCTGGGCTTCTAGAAGTTGCTGGAGTTGGTTCTGCAGTGTGACTCGCTCCATTGTCTGTCTGCAGAAGACAAACAAACATGGCTCCTGCTGTAAACTAGGATGCATAAGATTTTTCAGTGATTTGAAATAAGTTACACTAAATTAAAAAGCCTTTAAAAAGTACATAATCTTTATCCTCAGAGTTTAGAAATTTTCCTAAGAAAAGGATGCTTATTATGCACATTAGTGAAAAAACTGTAGCCTAAATGCTCATCTGTAAGACTAAGAAAATCAATTAAAATTACTTCTAATAATGTCAGCTATTAAAATGATAACATATTTGACTATGTATGGGCATTCAGAAGGTTTGTC